>NC_053026.1:561951635-561964767 GCF_003073215.2 Triticum urartu | reverse complement strand
ATCGTGAGCTCTCAAGAGAAATGATTATTCAAAATTTTCATGCTTGGCTTTCTGGTAACAATCGCACCATGCTTGATACTTCTTGTGCTGGGCTCTTTTATGATGAAGACTATTGAATTCAAATGGGATTTATTGGAAAGAATTAAACGCAACTCTGAAGATTGGGACCTCGACAATGGTAAGGAGTCAGGTATGACACCTAGTTTTGATTGTGTTAAATCTTTTATGGATACCGATATTTTTTGTAAATTTAGCACTAAATATGGACTTGACTCTGAGATAGTAGCTTCTTTCTGTGAATCTTTTGCTGCTTATGTTGATCTCCCCAAGGAGAAGTGGTTTAAATATCATCCTCCCATAGAAGTAAAAGTAGCTGCACCTATTAAAGTTAAAGAAAAGACTATACTTATAATGATCCTATTGTTCCTACTTCTTATGTTGAGAAACCACCTTTCCCTGTTAGGATAAAGGATCATGCTAAAGCTTCAACTGTGGTTCGTAAAAGCAATATTAAAACATATACACCTCCTGAGCAAGTTAAAGTTGAACCTAATATTGCTATTGTTAAAGATCTCTTGTCTGATAATATAGATGGGCATGTTATTTATTTCTGTTGATGAAACTGCTAGAATTGCTAAACCCCGTGATAAAGATAAACCTAGACCTGTGGTAGGCATGCCTGTTATTTCTGTTAAAATAGGAGATCATTGTTATCATGGCTTATGTGATATGGGTGCTAGTGCTAGTGCAATACCTTATTCCTTATACCAAGAAGTTATGCATGATATTGCACCTGCTGAGATGGAAGATATTGATGTCACAATTAAACTTGCCAATAGAGATACTATTTCACCAATGGGAATTGTTAGAGATGTTGAAGTCTTGTGTGGGAAAACTAAATATCCTGCTGATTTTCTTGTTCTTGGTTCCCCACAAGATAGCTTTTGTCCCATTATATTTGGTAGACCCTTCTTAAATACTGTTAATGCTACCATAGATTGCAAAAGAGATGTTGTTACTATCGGTTTAGATGATATGACTCATGAATTTAATTTTTCTAAATTTAGTAGACAACACCGTGAAGAAGAATTACCTAGTAAGGATGAAATTATTGGTCTTGCTTCTATTGCCGTACCTCCTAGTGATCCTTTAGAACAATACTTGCTAGACCATGAAAATGATATGTTTATGAATGAAAGAAGGGAATTAGATGAAGTATTCTTTAAACAGGAACCTATTCTGAAAAACAATTTACCTATTGAAATCCTAGGGGATCCTCCTCCACCCAAGGGTGATCCCGTGTTTGAGCTTAAACCGTTACCTGATACTCTTAAATATGCTTATCTTGATGAGAAAAAGATATATCCTGTTATTATTAGTGCTAACCTTTCAGAGCATGAAGGAAGAGAGATTATTGAAAACTCTGAAGAAGCATCCGTGCTGCTATTGGGTATACTCTTGATGATCTTAAGGGCATTAGCCCCACTCTATGTCAACATAAAATAAATTTGGGAAGAAGATGCCTAAACCGTTCTTTGATCATCAACGACGTCTGAATCCTAAAATGAAAGAAGTGGTAAGAAAAATACTAAAGCTCTCTGTGAGGCAGGTATAATTTATCCCGTTGCTGATAGTCAGTGGGTAAGTCCTGTCCATTGTGTCCCTAAGAAGGGAGGTATTACTGTTGTTCCTAATGATAAAGATGAATTGATTCACAAAGAATTATTACATGTTATAGGATGGTAATTGATTTCCGCAAATTAAAAGCTACTAAAAAGGATCATTACCCCTTACCTTTTATCGATCAAATGCTAGAAAGATTATCCAAACATACACATTTTTGCTTTCTAGATGGTTATTCTGGTTTCTCTCAAATACCTGTGTCAGCTAGAGATCAATCAAAGACTACTTTTACATGCCCTTTTGGTACTTTTTCTTATAGACGTATGCCTTTTGGTTTATGTAATGCACCTGCTACCTTTCAAAGATGCATGATGGCTATATTCTCTGACTTTTGTGAAAAGATTTGTGAGGTTTTCATGGACGACTTTTCCGTCTATGGTTCCTCTTTTGATGATTGCTTGAGCAATCTTGATCGAGTTTTGCAGAGATGTGAAGAAACTAATCTTGTCTTGAATTGGGAAAAGTGCCACTTTATGGTTAATGAAGGTATTGTCTTGGGGCATAAAGTTTCTGAAAGAGGTATTGAAGTTGATAAAGCCAAGGTTGATGCTATTGAAAAGATGCCATGTCCCAAGGACATCAAATGTATAAGAAGTTTCCTTGGTCATGCCGGTTTTTATAGGAGGTTCAGTAGGGACTTCTCAAAAATCTCTCGGGCTCTGACTAATTTATTACAAAAAGATATACCATTTGTATTTGATGATGATTGTGTAGAAGCATTTGAAATACTTAAGAAAGCATTGATCTCTGCACCTATTGTTCAGCCACCTGATTGGAATTTACCCTTTGAAATTATGTGTGATGCTAGTGATTATGCTGTAGGTGCTGTTCTAGGACAAAGAGTTGATAAGAAACTAAATGTTATTCAATATGCTAGTAAAACTCTAGACAATGCTCAAAGAAATTATGCTACTACTGAAAAAGAATTCTTAGCAGTTGTATTTGCTTGTGATAAGTTTAGACCTTATATTGTTGATTCTAAAGTAACTATTCACACTGATCATGCTGCTATTAAATATCTTATGGAAAAGAAAGATGCTAAACCTAGACTTATTAGATGGGTTCTCTTGCTACAAGAATTTGATTTGCATATTGTTGATAGAAAAGGAGCTGAGAACCCCGTTGCAGACAACTTGTCTAGGTTAGAAAATGTGCTTGATGACCCACTACCTATTGATGATAGCTTTCCTGATGAGCAATTAAATGTCATAAATGCTTCTCATACTGCTCCATGGTATGCTGATTATGCTAATTACATTGTTGCTAAGTTTATACCACCTAGTTTCACATACCAGCAAAAGAAAAAGTTCTTCTATGATTTGAGGCATTACTTTTGGGATGACCCACATCTTTATAAAGAAGGAGTAGATGGTGTTATTAGACGTTGTGTACCTGAGCATGAACAGGAACAGATCCTACGCAAGTGTCACTCTGAAGCTTATGGAGGACACCATGCTGGAGATAGAACTGCACATAAGGTACTGCAATCTGGTTTTTATTGGCCTACTCTCTTCAAGGATGCCCGTAAGTTTGTCTTATCTTGTGATGAATGTCAAAGAATTGGTAATATTAGTAGACGTCAAGAAATGCCTATGAATTATTCACTTGTTATTGAACCATTTGATGTTTGGGGCTTTGACTATATGGGACCTTTTCCTTCCTCTAATGGTTATACACATATTTTAGTTGCTGTTGATTACGTTACTAAGTGGGTAGAAGCTATTCCAACTAGTAGTGCTGATCATAACACTTCTATTAAAATGCTTAAAGAAGTTATTTTTCCAAGATTTGGAGTCCCTAGATATTTAATGACTGATGGTGGTTCACATTTTATTCATGGTGCTTTCCGTAAAATGCTTGCTAAATATGATGTTAATCATAGAATTGCATCTCCTTATCACCCTCAGTCTAGTGGTCAAGTAGAATTGAGTAATAGAGAACTCAAATTAATTTTGCAAAAGACTGTTAATAGGTCTAGAAAGAATTGGTCCAAGAAACTAGATGATGCATTATGGGCCTATAGAACTGCATATAAAAATCCTATGGGTATGTCTCCGTATAAAATGGTCTATGGAAAAGCATGTCACTTACCTCTCGAACTAGAACACAAGGCTTATTGGGCTATTAAAGAACTTAATTATGATTTTAAACTTGCCGGTGAGAAGAGGTTATTTGATATTAGCTCACTTGATGAATGGAGAACCCAAGCCTACGAAAATGCCAAGTTGTTTAAAGAAAAAGTTAAAAGATGGCATGACAAAAGGATACAAAAGCGTGAGTTTAATGTAGGTGATTATGTATTGCTATACAACTCATGTGGTGTCAAAACCGGCGGATCTCGGGTAGGGGGTCCCGAACTGTGCGTCTAAGGCGGATGGTAACAGGAGGCAGGGGACACGATGTTTTACCCAGGTTCGGGCCCTCTTGATGGAGGTAAAACTCTACGTCCTGCTTGATTAATATTGATGATATGGGTAGTACAAGAGTAGATCTACCACGAGATCAAGGAGGCTAAACCCTAGAAGCTAGCCTATGGTATGATTGTTGTATATGGAGTTGATTGCCTACGGACTACAACCCTCCGGTTTATATAGACACCGGATAGGGTTAGGGTTACATAGAGTCGGTTACAATGGTAGGAGATCTTGAATATCCGCATCGCCAAGCTTGCCTTCCACGCCAAGGAAAGTCCCATCCGGACACGGGACGAAGTCTTCAATCTTGTATCTTCATAGTCCAGGAGTCCGGCTGAAGGTATAGTCCGGCTACCCGAACACCCCCTAATCCAGGACTCCCTCAGTAGCCCCTGAACCAGGCTTCAATGACGACGAGTCCGGCGTGCAAATTGTCTTCGGCATTGCAAGGCGGGTTCCTCCTCCAAGTCCTTCATAGAAGATTGTAAACACCAAGAGTAGTGTCCGGCTCTGCAAAATAAGCTTCCACATATTGCCATAGAGAGAATAATATTAACACAAATCAAATCTGCTGACGTATTCCGCAGTGCGTCATCACACTACAGCCAAGTCCTTCACTCGAATCGTTTTCACTTTTCCACCTCAGCGTGTTTTGCGAGGCGGTTTCCTTGGCACGTCTTGTCAAAGCAGAGATCGTGTACCCCTTTTACGGGATTCTCATCAATACGGACGTGGGTAACCCAACCGCGCCACTTATCACGGCGCTTGGGAGGCAAGCGAGTTTTACTAGGCAGGTGGGGACGCACAACCGCATCCGCCCATATAAGGGGACAAGGATCCACCTTTTTACCTACGCCTTCTTCCTCCTTTGCCTATCCATCTCCTGCGCACCCGAGCTCCAGCGCCCAAGCCCGCACTTCCCACCTCAACCTTCTCCAGCAATGTCCGGAGCGGGAGGCAAGTGGATGGTCTCCTCCGTCACGGAGGGTAAAGTCAAGAAGCTAAGGAAGGCCGGATACCTGTCCAAGGACATCGCGCACCGGCTTCCCGAAGAGGGGCAGCTTCTCCCCACCCCAAGGCCCCATGAGAGGGTAGTATTTCTCCCCCACTTCCTCCGCGGACTGGGTTTTCCACTCCACCCATTTGTCCGGGGGCTCATGTTCTACTACGGCCTGGATTTCCACGATCTGGCTCCGAACTTCATCCTCAACATCTCGGCGTTTATCGTCGTGTGCGAGGCTTTTCTCCGCGTCCGCCCCATTTCGGCCTCTGGCTCAAGACCTTCAACGTCAAGCCCAAGGTGGTGCGCGGCAGCCAGGCGGAGTGCGGAGGCGCCATGGCGGGCAAGATGGCCAACGTCCTATGGTTCGAGGGCTCTTTCGTGGAGACCCTAAAGGGATGGCAATCCGGGTGGTTTTATATCACCGAGCCGCGCGATCCGAAATGGACCGCAGCCCCCGAGTTCCGATCCGGACCCCCCACGCGGCTTATGTCCTGGAAAGAGACGGGCCTGTCGTGGGGTGACGAAAAAGAGGTGACGATTGCAAACATGCATCCAGTCCCTGGGGAACAAGCCAATCCGGCTTGTTAATGTAATCCAGGTTATGCTCGTCCGCCGGATCCTCCCGTGCCAACAACGGGATTTTAATCTGTGCGAGTTCGACCCGGCGCAGCACCAAACCCTCAGCAGGCTCTTTGACAACGACGTACGAAGATGCCTGGAAGATGCTATTCAAGGGCGCCGAGGCTCCCGCATCCGCTTCCGAGGACCGCGGATACAGCTCGCAGCGTCACGCTAGCCAGGTAAGCTATCTACACCTTTCCAGGATGTAAGCTTTTTCATAGTTGACTCTATGCGGGAATCTAAACTCCTTACTTTGACAGGCTTGGCGGGCGATATCGCAGACCGAATTAACTGTCCGGCTCCGCTGCCCGAACCCAAGCCCCCCAGCTTACTAGTGAAGCTGCTGGTTCCGGCGCCTTATGTGGTGCCGGAGAAGAAGGCCAAGAAGAAGAAGACCACGGGGACTCGAAAGAGTGCCCGCAACGTGGTGGTGTCGGACTCGTCATCTGACGAGTCCGAGACGCCCTCCTCCCGTGAAAACGAGGAGGAGGAAGAAGAAAACTCTCCCCCCCAGCGGAGGGAGGAGAGAAGAGGAAGGCCGCCCCAACGGGGGAGGCCGAGGGGTCTAGGAAAAGGAAGACCCCTCCGCCGGACTACGCCCCCAACGCCGAAGAGGGCAAAGAGGAGTGGCCAAACAGGGCCAAGCGTCCGGCGAAATCGTAAGTTCGGATATCAGAGTAACTCATGATGTTCCTTTGTTGCACAGCTTTCCCTAATGTCGAATGTAATTATGCAGTCCGCCCCGGGCCGAATTCGACGAATCGTCGGGCGGCTCCCTGGACTCATCGGACGTGAACTCAGTTCCGCCCGCTGTCTCCCCCCGCACTGCAGACGACGCCGAAGTGGCGTCGCGACAAGCTCCGGGGCAGGAGGAGGTGGTCCCGGAGGAGCCGCAAGGCAACCTCCCGGACTCCAGGAGTGAAGGGGATAAGGCTCCCCAGGGCTCTCAGTCCGGCTTTGTGCCGGACACCGCGCCGGAATCTTCCACAGTTCCGGACCGCGGTAGGCGAACTCCTTCCAAGAGGAGCAAGCCTTCTGAGCCGGCGGCCTCCGTCCAACCGGAGGTGCCGGACAATCTGCTGGAGGTGCTTGACGACGCCTCCATCGACGAGGGGCACCGTACTATTATGAGTACGGTGATCCAGAAGGTTCAGTCCGCCAAGAGCGGACTGACTGAAGCTTGCGCTAGCCTTCTAACAGGCTTCGAGGTAAGTAAAAATGTAAAAATATTACCGCATAGACAGTAGCCCCTGATGCTCTGTTTGGCGTTCGGAAAGAAAAGCCGAATAGAGGATCTATTAAATATCGCAGGAGTCTAACAAAAAAGAGTCAATATGCGTATGCAGGCTTCGCTGCTATCCACCGCCGCACTGACTGCGGAGGTGGGTGTCCTGAAGCAGGACCTCGAGCGGACCGAGCAAGAGCTCGGCCTTGCCCAGCGGCGGCTCGAGGAGGAAGAAGGTAAGAAATACCTTACAGAAAAAGTGCCTATAAAAAGGCTTGATTGCAAAAAAGAGTAACATGATTGTACTGCTTATTGTAGGGGCCACGACTAAGGTGGCGACCCTTAAGCAGGCGCTGTCTGAGGCCGAAAAGAAAACGGCCGTGGAGCGCACCGAGCGAGACAGACTTGGGGCTCAGGTCGGCGAGGTGCAGCAAGAGCTTCAACCTCTCATGAAAAAACATGAGAGTTTGGAGCTGGAATCGAAGGCGCAAGCATCCGAGCTTGCAACGGCCCTAGAGGCTGCCAAGTCTGCCAAGGCCGAAGCCCAAAAGGCCCTCCAAGAGTTGGAGGAGATGAGGAAGATAGCAGCGGGTAAGGCATTCTTTATGCAAAGCAGAAATATAAAAGTGAACTACCTATTACTTACCCGAATCCGGAGCTCTCCAGGGGCATTCACAGATCTTCCCCGCAGCGTATCCGCCGCCGCCGCATTCTACCGAGCTGAAGAGGGTAGCTCGACGGAGAAGGTGTTCTGGTCTCAGTATTCTGAGGCCGGACACCCTGTGCCCTTGAGCGACCAGCTGAAACAGCCGGTCGAGCTCCACAAGGCGGCCGAGTAGGCCATGAAGGGCTTCATAGTTCGGCTGTGGTTCGGAGAGGCCCTGCCTGGGAGCTATTTCGGGCTGGTGCGGCGGCTGGTGGAGGCCTGTCCGAGGCTTGAGGTCATCAAGCGCTCCGTCTGCATTGAAGGTGCCCGCCGGGCCCTTGCCCGTGCAAAGGTGCACTGGGGTAAGCTGGACGATGAGAAGCTTGTGAAGGACGGGCCGCCGCCGGGGAAGGAGCATCACAAGCCCAAGAACTACTACAAAGATGTTCTTGCAGGTGCCCGCCTTGTGGCGGATGAATGTACCAAGGATGTGATATTTGAATGAAATCGCTCGTGTTTATCCTGTGCGCTGAAAACTTGTTCATATGCGCTAAGCAATGCTTATTGAATTTAAAATATTACTTTCTGTGCGGCCGTTTATCAAAAATTGAGAGATGGCCAGTCGTCGGCTTCTGCCCCCGTGCCACTAGTGCTGGGGTGTTCGGGATAAACCTGAGCGCTCTTTTTCCCATAGTTGGGTCCTTCGAGGGAGGCGCTCAGCACAACGAACCAGGCAATCGAACTATAATGCTTGAACACTCTCACTTAGCCATAGAACTCTATAATTTTAAATTTCGGCGAAGCCCCTAGTTCAGAAGACCGAGTTCGGGGCGCTATCCACGCCTTGGCCGGACAAAGCCAGCTCCTCGCTCGAAGCGGCATAAGCCTTTAGGGACTCGAAAAACCTCTCGAACAGCGACCGGTCTCTCGCCACATCATGACAGTCAGTTTTAGCTTTCTCCACTGAGGTGCTTAACCCAGCTGAACCGGGGCACAATCGCAGTGGTTCTCCTAGTGCTACCTTAGCCGATAGAGCAGAACGTAAGGCACCAAAACATAGGAGCCGGGCAAACGCAACTATTGACCCAAATCATGATTCGGAGCCGATGCATATAGTGCTATAAGTTCGGGGTGCCGCACTTGTGGAAGTGTACGGACTTCTCACACCATTATGAGGGGTACTGAAGCCCCTGGCATGTTTGCCGTACGATGGTGTACGGGTGCAATCATGTCATTTAATAAACATAAATGTGAAAAGAAGATAATGCAAAAAATAGACAAGAAGCTAAGAATTGTTTATAGAGAGGCTATTTATCAAAGACGAACGATACAAATAGTGCGGTAAGCAAAAGCTATTGGACTATTCAGTATGTCCTGACCAGGGGCAGGCCGCGGAATTGTATTTAAAACAGGTATACCGCTCGTAACAGAGACCACCTGGGAGTTCCATAATGCGGCATGGCTTGTCTGCCTCCCTGGATCTTGCATCGTTTGTGCGGCAGTCGAATTGCCGAACAGGTCGTCCGAAGTATGGAGTCATGAAAGTAAGAAAAAATTAAAAAAAGAATCCGGCGTAGTTATTGTGCCCCTTCCCCTGTGCCCATGGTATTTCAAGGGCATAGTTATGTACGCGAGGTACTGGTTTCGCTATGTCGTGAAAGCTGGGGTTGGGGCCGCATTGCTACGCTTGCTCAGAGTGTGCCAGGCGGTCCTGTTGTGGGTTACTCCGGGCGCGCTTGGCAGTGTCTGGCTTTTTAATGGTAGGACTGGAGAATTGCCTGAGAAGGCTACTTTGTACCTCCGCTGCGAGAGCCGCCGTATGATCCTCCGTACGGAGGGAGCGTTCGGTGTTTCCGTTGACCGTAATTACTCCTCGAGGGCCTAGCATCTTGAGCTTGAGATATGCGTAGTGCGGCACCGCATTGAACTTTGCGAATGTGGTTCGTCCGAGCAGGGCGTGATAGCCACTGCGAAACGAGACTATATCGAAGATTAACTCTTCGCTTCAGAAATTGTCCGGGGATCCGAAGACCACGTCAAGTGTTACTGAGCCTGTACAGTTGGCTTCTACACCTGGTATAACGCCTTTAAAGGTCGTTCTTCTGGGCTTAATCCTTGAGGGATCTATGCCCATTTTCCGCACTGTATCCTGATAAAGCAGGTTCAGGCTACTGCCACCGTCCATGAGGACTCTTGTGAGATGAAATCCGTTGATGATTGGGTCGAGAACCAATGCTGCGAAGCCGCCATGACGGATGCTAGTGGGATGGTCCCTTCGATCAAAAGTGATCGGGCAGGAGGACCATGGGTTGAACTTTGGGGCGACTGGCTCCATCGCGTATACGTCCCGTAGCGCACGCTTCCGCTCCCGCTTGGGAATGTGGGTTGCGTATATCATGTTCACCGTCCGCACTTGTGGGGGAAAGCCCTTTTGTCCATTGTTGTTCGGCGGCTTGGGCTCCTCGTCGTCGCTGTGCAGCCCCTTGTCTCTGTTTTTGGCCCTTAACTTGCCTGCCTGCTTGAACACCCAACAATCCTTGTTAGTGTGATTGGCTGGCCTTTCGGGGGTGCCATGTATCTGGCACAAGCGATCGAGTATTCGGTCCAAACTGGATGGGCCCTGAGTATTCTTTTTGAATGGCTTTTTCCGCTGACCGGATTTATAGCCTTTAAATCCGGCATTGACTGCCGTGTCTTCATTGCTATCGCTGCTAACGCGGCGTTTTTGCTTGTTCCGACGTGTCCTGCCACTTTTGTCCTTGGTATCCGAATTACCAGGGTTCTTTGATAAGTTGTTACTGCGAGCTAGCCAGCTGTCTTCTCCTGCGCAAAAGAGGGTCATGAGTGTCGTGAGGGCTGCCATGGATTTCGGCTTTTCCTGTCCTAGGTGCCGGGCAAGCCACTTGTCGCGGATGTTATGCTTGAAGGCTGCTAGGGCCTTTGTGTCCGGACAGTCGACTATCTGGTTTTTCTTTGTTAGGAACCGTGTCCAGAATTGTCTGGCCGATTCCTCTGGTTGCTGAATTATGTGGCTTAAGTCGTCGGCATCCGGCGGTCGTACGTAAGTGCCCTGGAAGTTGTCGAGGAATGCGGCTTCCAGGTCCTCCCAAGAACCGATTGAGTCTGCTGGCAAGCTGTTAAGCCAATGCCGGGCCGGTCCTTTAAGTTTGAGCGGGAGGTATTTGATGGCGTGTAGATCATCGCCGCATGCCTTGTGGATGTGAAGGAGATAATCCTCGATCCATACCGCCAGATCTGTTGTGCCATCGTATGATTCGATGTTTACGGGTTTGAAACCCTCTGGGATTTTATGATCCATTACTTCATTCGTGAAGCATAGCGGGTGTGCGGCGCCTCTGTACTGGGCTATATCACGACGCAGCTTGGAAGAGCTATGTCTGTTGTGTTCAGCCCGGCCGGATTTGTTGTATCCGGCGTGAAGATCATTGTCACATGCCGTAGGGCGCCTGCGCGATCCGTAGATCGATCTTGTTTGTCTTGCCTTATCCTCCAGTATGTCTCGCGGGTCGGGCGCATTTTTCCGTGCCTTAGTTGAGCGGCGTCGGGGCATGGCTTGGGTGGAGGGCCGAGAGGCCTCTCTGTCGCGGCTGCGAGGTGGTCGGTCTGCCATGTCATGCGCTAGTGATGTAGGTGCTTCCTCCTCTGATCGGGGTAGCGGCCTGCGCTTCGGGTAATTCTTGGAGGGGCGTTCCAGTTCATACTCTTCGGCCGCAAGGACTTCAGTCCATCTGTCAGCTAGCAAATCTTGGGCAGCTCTAAGCTGTTGCTGCTTTTTCTTGAGGCTGCTTGCCGTGGCTAAAAGCATGCGTTTAAAACGCTCTTGTTCGGCGGGGTCTGATGGTATGATGAATTCATCGTCATCGAGGCTTGCCTCGTCTTTGGAGGGAGGCGTATAGTTATCATCCTCGACCTCTCGGTCTGCCGCTCTCTCATGAGGGCTGGCTTCTCCATCTTCCTGTGCCGAATCTTGTTGAGGTGGGTGTTCTTCGGCGCTATCCGAGGTAGTATTATCTCCCGTGCCGGAATCACCGTTTTTGCTTTGGCAGGATTTAGAGCGGCGCCGCTGACGCCGGCGCTTTGGCTGTTTCTTGGGGGCGTCATCCCCCACTGTTCCATCGCCATCTCCATCTTTTGGAGTATCCACCATATATATGTCATATGACGAGGTGGCCTTCCAGCGCCCTACAGGTGCTGGTTCCTGTTTGTCTCCTACATCGTCGTCCATGTCGTCGATGTCTTCGGAGCTGAAGTCAAGCATGTCGGTTAGATCGTCGACAGTGGCTACAAAGTGGGTGGTAGGTGGGCTTTGAATTTCCTCATCGTCTGTATCCCACCCTCGCTGACCGTAGTCCGGCCAGGGCTCTCCTGATAAAGAGAGAGACTTAAGAGAATTCAGGATGTCGCCAAAAGGCGAATGCTGAAAGATGTCTGCGGTGGTGAACTCCATTATCGGCGCCCAATCGGATTCGATTGGCAGGGGCGCGGGGGGTTCGGAGTCCGGGGAGGAGTCCGGATCCTCGGAGTCATGGGTCGTGCAGAGTGCGGGGCTAGCGTTCGGCTCAATCACTTTCGGGATCGCAGCCCCGGAGGTGACGTCCAACCGCTCATCCTCGATTGGCGCAATAGGCTCCGAGTTAGGGGTTGGAACCGATGCGTGTGCGGCCTCCAGGACACTGTCCGAGGGCAGAGCTAGATCATGCCTCTCGAGATAGTGCGGCGCGCTTGGCCGTGGCTCGAGCCCGTCGAAGATCAAGTCTCCGCGGATGTCAGCCGTGTAGTTTGAGCTTCCAAACCTGACTTGATGTCCAGGGGCGTAGCTTTCGATCTGCTCCAGGTGGCCGAGCGAATTGGGCCGCAGAGCGAAGCCGCCGAAGACGAAGATCTGTCCGGGGAGCAAAGTCTCACCCTGGCCCGCATCGTTGTTGATGATCAAAGGAGCCATCGGGCGTAAAGGCGACGACACAGAGGAACCCTCAATGAAAGCACCAATGTCGGTGTCAAAACCGGCGGATCTCGGGTAGTGGGTCCCGAACTGTGCGTCTAGGCCGGATGGTAACAAGAGGCAGGGAACACGATGTTTTACCCAGGTTCGGGCCCTCTTGATGGAGGTAAAACCCTACGTCCTGCTTGATTAATATTGATGATATAGGTAGTACAAGAGTAGATCTACCACGAGATCAAGGAGGCTAAACCCTAGAAGCTAGCCTATGGTATGATTGTTGTATATGGAGTTGATTGCCTACGGACTACAACCCTCCAGTTTATATAGACACCGGATAGGGTTAGGGTTACATAGAGTCGGTTACAATGGTAGGAGATCTTGAATATCCGCATCGCCAAGCTTGCCTTCCACGCCAAGGAAAGTCCCATCCGGACACGGGACGAAGTCTTCAATCTTGTATCTTCATAGTCCAGGAGTCCGGCTGAAGGTATAGTCCGGCTACCCGAACACCCCCTAATCCAGGACTCCCTCACTCATCGTTTAAGATTTTTTTGCATGTAAGAAAAACTCTCTCTAT
>NC_053026.1:561935416-561950635 GCF_003073215.2 Triticum urartu | reverse complement strand
AACTTCTGGCCTATGCAAATCATCATAACATTCTTCTGTATCAAATGGATGTGAACAGCGCTTTTCTCAATGGCAAGATTGAAGAAGAAGTGTATGTTGCACAACCGCCTGGCTTTGAAGATCCAAAACATCCTGACATGGTTTACAAGCTCAACAAGGCACTGTATGGCCTTAAACAAGCCCCTCGAGCTTGGTATGACACACTCAAAGACTTCCTGAAGAGCAAAGGCTTCAAACCTGGTTCCCTGGATCCCACTCTCTTCACGAAGGCATATGATGGTGAACTGTTTGTGTGCCAAATATATGTGGATGACATTATCTTCGGCTTTACTAATCAGAAATACAGTGATGAGTTTGGATACATGATGCAAGAGCAATATCAGATGTCCATGATGGGAGAGTTGAAATTCTTCCTTGGTCTTCAAATACGACAGAAATGCAACGGCATCTTCATATCTCAAGAGAAATATCTTAAAGAGTGCCTGAAGAAGTTCGGTATGCAAGACTGCAAAGGCTTCACAACACCAATGCCAGCCAAGCATCATCTGGGTCCCGACGACAATGGTAAAGAGTTCGATCAAAAGGTATACCGCTCCATGATTGGGTCTTTGCTTTATTTATGTGCATCTAGGCCAGATATCATGCTTAGTGTTTGCATGTGTGCTCGATTTCAAGCGACACCAAAGGAGTCGCATCACTTAGCTGTGAAGCGAATTCTTCGATATTTGGCTCACACCCCAACTCTAGGATTATGGTATCCAAAGGGCTCAGAGTTTGATTTGGTTGGATTTTCGGATGCTGATTATGCTGGTGACAAGGTTGATCGCAAGTCTACATCAGGCACATGTCACTTTCTGGGACGATCACTTGTATGTTGGTCTTCAAAGAAGCAGAACTGTGTATCTCTCTCCACTGCTGAATCTGAATACATTGCTGCTGGATCTTGCTGCGCTCAGCTTCTGTGGATGAAGCAAACACTCAAGGATTATGGCATTCATCTGAAGCAAGTGCCACTTTACTGCGACAACGAAAGCGCCATCAAGATTGCCAACAACCCAGTTCAGCACTCGAAGACAAAGCACATTGAAATTCGTCATCACTTTCTCAGAGATCATGTTGTGAAGGAAGACATTGATATCATACACGTCAACACTGAAGAGCAATTGGCAGATATCTTCACAAAGCCCTTGGATGAGAAGAGATTTTGCAAATTAAGGTGTGAGCTAAATATCTTGGAATCCTCAAATGTACTGTGATCAGGCACACATGCTAACACTTATGTATGTTGATGACTTAGATGTGCAACACACGAAGTAAAGTATATCTTCAATCAATGAAGACATACATTCTAAGTGTGAATACATTAATGTGGAAATTGACTTCGGAGCGCCACGATAATTGTGCGCCGTGTCTGGGTCTAATACTTCCTATACGGTGGGTAACGCCACCACCAAAACGTTCCATTTTGAAGTGTTTCTCTCATGGCGTTACCTCTCAATGTCTTCACATTTGGTTTGGCTTCATCTCAATATGTCTTCATGAATTATCTTCACTGCGTTGATTAAATGGATATATATGTACTGATGTTCTGTCCTCTACAGCATTCACTTATAGCTATGTCTTCTGGGTTGAATCTTTTGAACTAAGTGAATGTGATCGGACCCTAACCTCTCTATGCTTTCTATCTCAAACTCTATCTCTCCAAGTCATATGCATTCTGTTGAAACTGTCAAATGTCTTCACTGTGTCCTTGTCAGCTGAAGACATAGTGACAACCATAAAAGTCCGTTTTTAATGCTCATTCCTCCACATAAGATCCGGAGAAGCAGGAACGACCGCCCGACAATTTAGGCGTGCGTGGGACGTGGAACAAATCCCAATCTTCCTCTAACTGGCCACGCGTGCCTCAAATGCGAACCGCCAGGGGTACCTGCGTAATAGCGCAGTGCCGCCTCTATCCCTATAAATACACGATTCACTGCGGTCATTATCTCCTTCTTCCACCCTCGCACGAACCCTAGCGCCACCGCTAGCACTCGACGACGCCGGCGACGAAGCGCTTCACTACCGCAACCTCTCCGACATCGTTTTCACGCCGACAGCGGACATCGCTCTCTCCGCGTCGCCGTAGGTGTCTTTCCGTCGCCAAGTTAGGGCACGGAAGGATCGAACTGCTCGACCTCACTCTCACTTCGTTCTAGCAGTTCAAAGTGTGGTAAATAAAACCTCTTTTTACAGCCTCTTTTGATCCCATAGTTCAGTCACTTTCTGCCATAAGGAGTTTCTCTTCACATCAGTTAGTTATCTCGCTACATCTCATGACATGCCTAGTATATTCACTTGTGCTTCATAAGGTAGTTAGATTCCTCACTTGTACTGATCTGTGGGTTCGTACAAATCTGGAACCAACTTCTTATCTGTGAGTGAATGTCTTCGCACAATGAGGTCTATGTCTTCTAAACCGATTTATCTTCAAAATCTTCTGAGAATGCATATGACCTCTTCCCCTTCCCTCGCACCTTAATGCTGTCACAGGTACATGTCCGTGGGAGAATCCTTTGGTTCTCATAGTCTGCATTCATTTGCAGAGTACTTGCAGCATCACATCAACTCTCCTGAAGCCAGTTCTTGTTGGTCAAGCAAAAGGAAGCCTTTGAAGACTTTGAACATCTTGAAGCCTTCCAAGTTAAGATTCATGGCTTCAGAAACAGCAGCAAGGAAGGGAGGCAGACAGAGATGTGGGGGAACGTCCAAAGATCTGCCTGATGAATTGGCAGAGATGTACAAAACTGATCCTGAAGAAAGCTATGGTCAGCGCAAGACACGAATCCAATGGATTCGAAGATATTGGGAGAGCAATGGTTCCACTACCGCTTCGTCACTCAGGAATATGCGGAGAAGTGCGCCATCAAGAGACCGTGGGGAGACGTACTATACAAAAATCTCGTACCCAGGTCCAGAGTCGAAGCCATTGCTCAAGGCTTCTATCCATGCATGGTGAGAGGACCACAGCCAGCTGAGCACATCCGTCATCACTTCTCTGGTGCCGCGATGATAATCTCTTCAAGCGCAACTTTCAGTTTGCACAACAGTCAGCGAAGATAAATAAGAAGAAATTTGGGCTTGACTTCAACCCTGGTCCCTCCTCACCAAGGGCAGATGGCACACGCGACGCCGATCCCAATATCATCGGGCCGTATGCCAATCTTGCAGGCCTCATCACTCGCATCCTAGTCCAAGGGACTGCTGTGAATGACCCTCCAGCAGATACTGAGTCAGATGACGCCCCTGCTGCGCCGAAGCCAAAGCAGAAGAAGCCAAAAGCTTCAAAGCCAGCCGCTTCTCCCAAAATCTCAAGAGCGAAGCCATTGGCAACTGCACCTCCTGAAGCCAGTGTGCAGTCTGAAGACTTATCACGAGTCTCCAAGCCCCAAGAAGCCAAGAAGCCTCAGCCACACACAGGCAAAGAGCTCACAGCTGCTGCCATTCTGCGCTGCGAAACCATTGATCTATCAAGCGATGAAGATCTTGGAGATGACGCTCTTGAGCAGCTCATCAAGAGCAAGGAGGAGGCTGAAATCTTCAACAATCTGCCTCTGTTTGATGTCGCCATCATCCACAACTTCATCGATGAATGGTTTGCCTCGCCGGACATCAGCTTCAACAATCTGCAGCTGCCCATAGGCCTCAGCGTTGCCTTTCAAGGTGCAATTGCTTCAGAACTTGTAATAGCCCAGCGAATTGTAGAACTGAAGCAAAAAATTGATTATGAAAAGGCTCAGTTCAAGAAGCACGTGGCCAAGCTCAGCGTGCAAGAAGTGAAAAACTTCAAGATCATGTTGCACGAGCTGAAAGAGAACTTTCTGAAGACGCGTGCTGAAGCTCAAGGCTCGCGAGAGCGCATGAAGACTTTGGCTGAACACTGCGTGCAGGCCTACAATGAGGCAGAGAAGCGCAAGGCACTTGGGCGTCCCGGCATTGACCCCAGGATGGCCGCGAAGAAGAAAAAGAAGGATGCTGTGCCTGAACCTGAAGCGCCAAGGTCAGAAACTGCTCCGATTGTCTTCCCCGCTGCAACGACTGGCTCGAAGCCAAAGAGTCGATCAACCGCCTCACAGCACAAGAAGACACGGACTGCAGAGGCTGAAGCTAAGAAGAGAAAACATTCTGAAGCCTCTCCTTCTGAACCCATCATCAAGAAGCGCAAGACCAAGAAATCTGCGGGCTGCTCCCAACAGAGCCCTTGACAGTTGAACCCCTCTCCGTCCGCTTATCCTGACGCAGATCGTCAGTTGACTGTGCATGAACCCAACACTGAAGACATTGTCTCCAAGACAATGTGCAAGGTGATGCAGCCCTTCCTCAGCTTGAGACAAGCGAACTGATCAGTATTTCGTCCATTGACGCCAATCACACAAGATGCATCGTGGGCAGATCGCCCACAGGAGGAAGTACGAGCCCCAACCCACTACAACTCCACCGGCGCCTACATTCCGTAGGCTTCGCAAAGGGCCAAGGGCTCAGGCTGCTGACGACATTCCGGCTGCATCAGCCGAAGAGCATGCAGAGATACCACAAGCTCCAACTCCCACAACCAAAAAAGCAAATGTGGAGCCCAACCCAACAATAGCTTCAGAAGACAATGAAGCTACTGCTCCTGAACATTCTGTGCCTGAGTCTGCTGCCGGACCACAATTCAACTATCATATTGCGTACAGACCCCAGGTCCAGAAGCCGATCCCACGACTGCCAAGGTTCCCAGGTCCTGCATCAGCTCCTGGTTCCTTCAACATCAACGGCTTCAGGGCAGATAACACGTTTTTCGACCGCTCCAAGAACCCTTATTCAAGGGAACGGATTGTATCAGATAGGTTCTGGAGCCATCAACAGCGCAGCTATTATTCATGCATCCTATACAACCAAGGCCGCATCTTTCCTCACAAGCGCCTTGAAGTTGAAGCTGTTGCTGGTCTGCCTGGACTGGAAGGAGCACTGGATTGCTTCAAGCAAGTGGGTCTGCTGCCGTTTATCACTAATGAAGAGCACTGGAACGAAGAGCTTCTGCTCCAATTCTATGCCACCCTGCATATCAAAGGCTATAACAGAGATCCGAAGACAGAGGTCCTGGAGTGGATGACAGGCAATGTCCATCATGAAGCCAATGCTTTCGACATAATTGAGCTTACCGGCCTTCCCACTCCTGGCGAATTCTTTGAAGAAGGGTGCCAACTCCATGCTGAAGCAATTGAAAGCATATTTCAGCGTCCTGAGCCAGATTTGAAGTCAGATGCTCTCAATAATGAAGCCACTGCCTCCTAATGCACCCTATCCAACTAGGTTCTTCGTTGAAGACTTAGAGTACCTGCCCAGAACAATATATCACATCATAAGGCGGACTCTATGGCCTGTAAAGGGACACTCTCGATATGCAACAATTGATGGTGCAATGAAGACTCTCATCTTCTGCATTCTTCATGGCAAATGCTTCAATGCACAGGATCTCTTCATCCGTCACTTTGCAGCATCTGCCTCAGAACTGTTTGGATTAAAGTTCTATGCTCCTTGGGTTATGAGGCTGATCAAGCTTCACTCTGCAATCTCCTATCAACCCTCAGCCCGCAACCATAGGATATTTTTGCCAGATGTGGACACATCTGCTGAAGCAATATATCCAGAGCCTGGCAAGCAACCATTAAGTCTTCAAAATGCAGAACACCAGAGCTTCACTCAAAATATTGAAGGTGTTGAAGCTCTCTCCCGAGTGTATCCAATGGCTGGCACCACACGTGCCCCTGCATCAACTGAAGCCACTGACAGCACAGCTGCCAAGAGACCCAAGAAGCGCGCTCGAGCACTCAATGACCGAGAGCTTCTTGTGGCTCTTCACCAAAAGCAAGATAGGCATCACGACTGGCTCAAACGGCAGATGAGAAGCATCATGCAAGACGTCAATCGCATCAGAAATCTGGCAACCAAGAATGCGTTTGTCGCACACGAGACCTGTCGCCGCACTTGGAAAGGCCTCACCATGATGAGCAATGAAGCTGAACTGCAAGAGGATGGCTTCAGAGAGAGATTCCAATTTGACTCCACGCCTCCAAGAAGAGCTGTGATGCGCGAAGCACACCATCACTTGAAGAGTCAGAATTCTCTTCTTCTGCTGCCACCGTGTCTGCCCGGATTATTGAAAGAAGACGACGACGACGCGACATCATCTCCACCTGCTTCAACACACGTCGAATCTGCACCAAGCTCATCTGCACCGCCACCAAACAACTCCACCGACCTGCTGCGCCTGGGAACGCGTAGAAAACTCTATGTCTTCAAACCTTTTTGGTCATCACTGACAAAAGGGGGAGAAGCATGATGTTTATAGTCTTCAAGCGGGTCACTGGGCGGGTGCCTTATATTTTGCTACATTTTGCTTCGTGCTTACAACTCCCGTTTTTGCTACATTTGCTTCTTTGAGTTGTAACACTTAGCCTTGATGGCCGTCTGCTACCTGTTTGTCACTCCGTTATGCGAAGATAAATTCCGCATGTGCGACGATAAATTCCGCACTCATCTCATTCTGCAGACGTCCATTTTCCATTATGCATGTCATTATCTTCATATACTTTCACATGCATAGTGGATTGTCATCATAAGTTGAAGTGGATCTCCACAAGTACAACCTGCCATGTGCATTTGCATTCAAAAGCAAATTACTTATATGCACATCTTCAGGGGGAGCCCTTGCAACTTATGAAGACAAATTCCTTTACTATTCAAATTATGTTCCCCGTTGAAAACTTCAACTAGTTTGTCATCAATCACCAAAAAGGGGGAGATTGTAAGTGCATCTAGTGCCACCCCTAGTTGGTTTTGGAGTATTGACGACAAACCTAGTTGAGGGACTAATGTGTTTGTGAGAATTGTAGGAAAACACAGGTAGAAGTCCCTCATTGATTCGGTTTACTACCAGAGATGACCCCTAAAAATGAATGAAGACATTGAAGTCAAAGGTGGTATATGAAGATATTCACATTGAAGACTATGACAATAGAAGACACGTTATGAATCCTATGGAACTCGAAGACTTAGATCTTTCGTAGTTCTTTTATTTTTGTTGAGTCATAGGAACCACCATACTGTTAAGTGGGGTCCAGGAGAACAAGTCAGAATGACTTAAGTGATGCCTAAATCAACACCCTATGTCTTCGAGTGAAGACAATGAGAGCAAATCTTGTCCAGAGCCGGACAAGTCAGCTTTGCTTGTAAGCCCAAGTAAAGTTGCCGTGTGAGTTCGAAATTCGACCGTTGGTACACGTGTCAGTTCCTTAGTGACCCAGGGTCATTTCGGACAGATCAGGTCGGGTTGCCAAGTGGCTATAAATAGTCCACCCCCACAACCATAAACGGTTGGCTGCTCAGATTTCAGTGCACGGCTTTTGTCGTTTGAGAGCAACCCACCTCGAAGCCTTTGAAAGAAAAATTCCTAGTGAGGAGAAAAGCCCTAACCACCCAGAGCCAGAGTAAATTGGGCATCACTTAAGTCTTCTTGTCTGTGTGATCTGAAGACTTATTACACTTGAGGACTGTGCATCCTCCAGACGGTTAGGCGTCGCGTTCTGAGCATCCAAGAGAAATTGTGGATTGCCAGTGAACGAAGTCTGTGAAGGTTTGGGAGTCTACCTTGAAGACTTACCTGAGTGATTGGGCGAGGTCTGTGTGACCTTAGCTCAAGGAGAAAACGGTGAGGACTGGGTGTCTTGGACTAAGTGTCCTTGACTGGGTGTCCGGGACTGTGTGTCCTTTGGTTTAAATACCTAGCCGCTCCAACCAGACGTACAGTTGTCACAGCAACTGGAACTGGTCCAACAAATCATTGTCTTCAACGTGTCACTGGTTTCATCTTCACTTCCTTTTACTTACAGTTATTCATTGTGAAGCCATTGCATGCTTGCTTTATCTTTTGTCTTCACAACATGAATGTATGATCTGTTTGGCTTCATAACTTCTTCCTACCTGATCCTTATTACACTGAAGCTGTTTGTCATTGCGCTTTCACTCTATTGAATACATGACCATGGCTGGCCTAGTGTAATCTAACTTCCGCTGCACAGTAATAGGCATAATCTTCACTGTTTGTCTTCATAACTCTCACGTTTTGAAGATTTTCATAAAAATCGCCTATTCACCCCCCCTCTAGTCGATATAACGCACTTTCACTTCGAGATGGAGATCACAAGTACAAGATGATGATGGCCATATCATATCACTTATATTGATTGCATGTGATGTTTATCTTTTATGCATCTTATCTTGCTTTGATTGACGGTAGCATTATAAGATGATCCCTCACTAAATTATCAAAGTATAAGTGTTCTCCCTGAGTATGCACCGTTGCGAAAGTTCTTCGTGCTGAGACACCACGTGATGATCGGGTGTGATAGGCTCTACGTTCAAATACAACGGGTGCAAAACAGTTGCACACGCGGAATACTCAGGTTAAACTTGACGAGCCTAGCATATAACAGATATGGCCTCGGAACACGGAGACCGAAAGGTCGAGCGTGAATCATATAGTAGATATGATCAACATAGTGATGTTCACCATTGAAACTACTCCATCTCACGTGATGATCGGACATGGTTTAGTTGATTTGGATCACGTGATCACTTAGAGGATTAGAGGGATGTCTATCTAAGTGGGAGTTCTTAAGTAATATGATTAATTGAACTTTAATTTATCATGAACTTAGTCCTGGTAGTATTAGCATATCTATGTTGTAGATCAATAGCTCGCGTTTAGCTCCCCTGTTTTATTTTTGATATGTTCCTAGAGAAAACTAAGTTGAAAGATGTTAGTAGCAATGATGCGGATTGGATCCGTGATCTGAGGTTTATCCTCATTGCTGCACAGAAGAATTATGTCTTTGATGCACCGCTAGGTGACAAACCTATTGCAGGAGCAGATGCAGATGTTATGAACATTTGGCTAGCTCAATATGATGACTACTTGATAGTTTAGTGCACCATGCTTAAACGGCTTAGAATCGGGACTTCAAAGACATTTTGAACGTCATGGACCATATGAGATGTTCCAGGAGTTGAAGTTAATATTTCAAGCAAATACCCGAGTTGAGAGATATGAAGTCTCCAACAAGTTCTATAGCTAAAAGATGGAGGAGAATAGCTCAAGCAGTGAGCATGTGCTCAGATTGTCTGGGTACTACAATCGCTTGAATCAAGTGGGAGTTAATCTTCCAGATAAAATAGTGATTGACAGAATTCTCTAGTCACCATCACCAAGTTAGTAGAACTTCGTGATGAACTATGATATGCAAGGGATAACGGAAACGATTCCCAAGCTCTTCGTAATGCTGAAATCAACGAAGGTAGAAATCAAGAAAAATATCAAGTGTTGATGGTAGACAAGACCACTAGTTTCAAGAAAAGGGCAAAGGGAAGAAGGGGAACTTCAAGAAGAACGGCAAGCAAGTTGCTGCTCAAGTGAAGAAGCCCAAGTCTGGTCCTAAGCCTGAGACTAAGTGCTTCTACTGCAAAGGGACTGGTCACTGGAAGCGGAACTGCCCCAAGTATTTGGCGGATAAGAAGGATGGCAAAGTGAACAAAGGTATATTTGATATACGGATTATTGATGTGTATTTTACTAGTGTTCGTAGCACCCCTCGGTATTTGATACTGGTTCAGTTGCTAAGAGTAGTAACTCGAAACGGGAGTTGCAGAATGAACAGAGACTAGTTAAGGGTGAAGTGACGATGTGTGTTGGAAGTGGTTCCAAGATTGATATGATCATCATCGCACACTCCCTATACTTTCGGGATTAGTGTTGAACCTAAATAAGTGTTATTTGGTGTTTGCATTGAGCATGAATATGATTTGATCATGTTTATTGCAATACGGTTATTCATTTAAGTAAGAGAATAAATTGTTGTTCTGTTTACATGAATAAAACCTTATATGGTTACACACCCAATGAAAATGGTTCGTTGGATCTCGATCGTAGTGATACACATATTCATAATATTGAAACCAAAAGATGCAAAGTTAATAATGATAGTGCAACTTATTTGTGGCACTGCCGTTTAGGTCATATTGGTGTAAAGCGCATGAAGAAACTCCATGCTGATGGACTTTTGGAATCACTTGATTATGAATCAGTTGATGCTTGCGAACCATGCCTCATGGGCAAGATGACTAAGACTCCGTTCTCCGGAACAATGCAGCAAGCAACAGATTTGTTGGAAATATGCATACTGATGTATGTGGTCCGATGAATATTGAGGCTCGCGGCAGGTATCATTATTTTCTGATCTTCACAGATGATTTGAGCAGATATGAGTATATCTACTTGATGAAACACAAGTCTGAAACATTTGAAAAGTTCAAAGAATTTCAGAGTGAAGTGGAGAATCATCGTAACAAAAATAAAAGTTTCTACGATATGATCGCAGAAGTAAAATATTTGAGTTACGAGTTTGGCCTTCAGTTAAAACAATGTGAAATAGTTTCACTACTCACGCCACCTGGAACACCACAGTGTAATGGTGTGTCCGAACATGTCATAACCGTACTTTATTAGATATGGTGCGATCTATGATGTCTCTTACCGATCTACCACTATCGTTTTGGGGTTATGCATTAGAGACAGCTGCATTCATGTAAATAGGGCACCATCTAAATCCGTTGAGACGACACCGTATGAACTATGGTTTGGCAAGAAACCTAAGCTGTCGTTTCTTAAAGTTTGAGGTTGCAATGCTTATGTGAAAAAGTTTCAACCTGATAAGCTCAAACCCAAATCGGAGAAGTGCGTCTTCATAGGATACCCAAAAGAAAATGTTGGGTACACCTTCTATCACAGATCCGAAGGCAAGATATATTGCTGAGAATGGATCCTTTCTAGAGAAGGAGTTTCTCTCGAAAGAAGTGAGTGGGAGGAAAGTAGAACTTGATGAGGTAACTGTACCTGCTCCCTTATTGGAAAGTAGTTCATCACAGAAATCTGTTCTGTGACTACTACACCAATTAGTGAGGAAGCTAATGATGATGATCATGTAACTTCAGATCAAGTTACTACCGAACCTCGTAGGTAAACCAGAGTGAGATCCGCACCAGAGTGGTACGGTAATCCTGTTCTGGAGGTCATGTTACTTGACCATGAGACCTACGAACTATGAGGAAGCGATGATGAGCCCAGATTCCGCAAATGGCTTGAGGCCATGAAATCTGAGATGAGATCCATGTATGAGAACAAAGTATGGACTTTGATTGACTTGCCCAATGATCGGAGCCATTGAGATTAAATGGATCTTCAAGAGGAAGACGGACGCTGATAGTAGTGTTACTATCTACAAAGCTAGAATTGTCGCAAAAAGGTTTTCGACAAGTTCAAGGTGTTGACTACGATGAGAGTTTCTCACTCGTATCTATGCTTAAGTCTGTCCGAATCATGTTAGCAATTGCCGCATTTTATGAAATCTGGCAAATGGATAAACAAAATTGCATTCCTTAATGGATTTATTAAAGAAGAGTTGTATATGATGCAACCAGAAGGTTTTGTCAATCCTAAAGGTGCTAACAAAATATGCAAGCTCCAGCGATCCATCTATGGACTGGTGCAAGCATCTCGGAGTTGGAATATACGCTTTGATAAGTTGATCAAAGCATATAGTTTTATACAGACTTGCAGTGAAGCCTGTATTTACAAGAAAGTGAGTGGGAGCACTACAACATTTCTGATAAGTATATGTGAATGACATATTGTTGATCGGAGATAATGTAGAATTATTCTGCAAAGCATAAAGGAATGTTTGAAAGGAGTTTTTCAAAGAAAGACCTCGGTGAAGCTGCTTACATATTGAGCATCAAGATCTATAGAGATAGATCAAGACGCTTGATAAGTTTTTCAATGAGTACATACCTTGACAAGATTTTGAAGTAGTTCAAAATGGAACAGTCAAAGAAGGAGTTCTTGCCTGTGTTACAAGGTGTGAAGTTGAGTAAGACTCAAAACCCGACCACGGCAGAAGATAGAGAGAGAATGAAAGTCATTCCCTATGCCTCAGCCATAGGTTCTATAAAGTATGCCATGCTGTGTACCAGACCTATTGTATACCCTGCCCTGAGTTTGGCAAAGGAGTACAATAGTGATCTAGGAGTAGATCACTGGACATTGGTCAAAATTATCCTTAGTGGAATAAGGATATGTTTCTCGATTATGGAAGTGACAAAAGGTTCGTCGTAAAGGGTTACGTCGATGCAAATTTTGACACTGATCCAGATGACTCTAAATCTCAATCTGGATACATATTGAAAGTGGGAGCAATTAGCTAGAGTAGCTCCGTGCAGAGCATTGTTGACATAGAAATTTGCAAAATACTTACGGATCTGAATGTGGCAGACCCGTTGACTAAACTTCTCTCACAAGCAAAACATGATCACACCTTAGTACTCTTTGGGTGTTAATCACATAGCGATGTGAACTAGATTATTGACTCTAGTAAACCCTTTGGGTGTTGGTCACATGTCGATGTGAACTATGGGTGTTAATCACATGGTGATGTGAACTATTGGTATTAAATCACATGGCGATGTGAACTAGATTATTGACTCTAGTGCAAGTGGGAGACTGAAGGAAATATGCCCTAGAGGCAATAATAAAGTTATTATTTATTTCCTTATATCATGATAAATGTTTATTATTCATGCTAGAATTGTATTAACCGGAAACATAATACATGTGTGAATACATAGACAAACAGAGTGTCACTAGTATGCCTCTACTTGACTAGCTCGTTGATCAAAGATGGTTATGTTTCCTAACCATAGACATGAGTTGTCATTTGATTAACGGGATCACATCATTAGGAGAATGATGTGATTGACTTGACCCATTCTGTTAGCATAGCACTTGATCGTTTAGTTTGTTGCTATTGCTTTCTTCATGACTTATACATGTTCCTATGACTATGAGATTATGCAACTCCCATTTACCGGAGGAACACTTTGTGTGCCACCAAACGTCACAACGTAACTGGGTGATTATAAAGGTGCTCTACAGGTGTCTCCGAAGGTACTTGTTGGGTTGGCGTATTTCGAGATTAGGATTTGTCACTCCGATTGTCGGAGAGGTATCTCTGGGCCCACTCGGTAATGCACATCACTATAAGCCTTGCAAGCATTGAAACTAATGAGTTAGTTTGGGATGATGTATTACGGAACGAGTAAAGAGACTTGCCGGTAACGAGATTGAACTAGGTATTGAGATACCGATGATCGAATCTCGGGCAAGTAACATACCGATGACAAAGGGAACAACGTATGTTGTTATGCGGTTTGACCGATAAAGATCTTCGTAGAATATGTGGGAGCCAATATGAGCATCCAGTTCCGCTATTGGTTATTCCGGAGACGTGTCTCGGTCATGTCTACATTGTTCTCGAACCCGTAGGGTCCGCACGCTTAAAGTTCGATGACAGTTATATTATGAGTTTATGTGTTTTGATGTATTGAAAGGAGTTCGAGTCCCGGATGAGATCGGGGACATGACGAGGAGTCTCGAAATGGTCGAGACGTAAAGATCGATATATTGGAACTATATTCGACATCGGAAAGGTTCCGAGTGATTCTCGTATGTTTCGGAGTACCAGAGAGTTACGGGAATTCACCGGGGAGTATATGGGCCTTATTGGGCCATACAGGAATAGAGGGGAGAGGCCAAAAGGAAGAAGGCGCGTGCCCCCCTCTGGTCCGAATTAGACAAGGGGTGCAACCCACTTTTCCTTGTTCTTCCTCCCTTCTTGCCTTGACTCCTACTCCTAACTATTGGAAGGGTGGGGGGATCCTACTCCCGGTGGGAGTAGGACTCCTCCAGGGCGCGCCATAGGCCGGCTCTCTCTCCCCTCCTCCACTCCTTTATATACGTGGCCAGGGGGCACCCCATAGACACACAAGTTGATCTTTTGATGTTCTCTTAGCCGTGTGCGGTGCCCCCCTCCACCATGATCCACCTCGATCATATGCGTAGCGGTGCTTAGGCGAAGCCCTGCGTCGGTAGAATCATCATCGTCACCACGCCGTCGTGCTGATGAAACTCTCCCTCAACACTCGTGGATCGGAGTTCGAGGATCGTCATCGAGTTGAACGTGTGCAGGACTCGGAGGTGCCAGTGCGTTCGGTACTTGATCGGTCGGATCGTGAAGACGTACGACTACATCAACCGCGTTGTGCTAACGCTTCCGCTTCCGGTCTACGAGGGTACGTAGACAACACTCTCCCCTCTCATTGCTATGCATCACCATGATCTTGCGTGTGCGTAGGATTTTTTTGAATTACTATGTTCCCCAACAAGTATGCCCCCCTCCCCGCCCCTCTCCGATCCAAATTCCTTTGGTTTTGAGGGAACGAGTGTAATCAAGCCCCCAACATATCGGCCACCCCTTCAGGAGGTTTGGCAAGCTCCAAAGCACAAATAACAACTTGCCAAACAAGCTTATCAAGGTTAGAACCAAACAAGAAGTTATCCACAGTCTCTGTTCCCACAAAAGTAGCACTCCTCGTTACCATACCAACTTCTTCTGACAAGGTTTTCTTTGGTAAATATACTATTCTTCAGCGCCATCCTAATAAAGATCTTGGTTTTGTGGGGAAGATTTAGCTTCCAAATGCCTGTGTAACCCATAAGGGTTGAGGATTTCAGGAAGATGTACAGGTCCTTCCCCACAAATTTGTTCTTGTCATCAAGATTCCATCTTAGCCCATCCATTCCATCACTTAGAACCACCTCATCCATGATACGTCCATTTTGCCATCATGCTTTTATATCGATATTTATCCATTATGGACTGTTATTTCACTTTATGTCACAATACTTATGGCTATTCTCTCTTATTTTACAAGGTTTACATAAGGAGGGAGAATGCCGGCAGCTGGAATTCTGGCTGGAAAAGGAGCAAATATTAGAGACCTATTCTGCGCAACTCCAAAAGTCCTGAAACTCCAGGAACATCTTAAAATAAATAAAGAAAAATCCTCGCCAAAGATGAAGGCCAGGGGGCCCACACCCTGCTCACGAGGGGGGGGCGCGCCCCCCTACCTCGTGGCCCCCTGGTGGCTCTCCGACGTCCATCTTCTCCTATATGAAGTCTTTCGATGAGAAAAAATAAGAAGGAACTTTTCGGGACGAGACTCCGCCGCCACGAGGCGGAACCT
>NC_053026.1:561920329-561934416 GCF_003073215.2 Triticum urartu | reverse complement strand
ATCATGTCACGTTTATTATTTGATTGCATGTGATGTTTATCATGTTTTTGCATCTTGTTTACTTAGAACGACGGTAGTAAATAAGATGATCCCTCATAACAATTTCAAGAAGTGTTCTCCCCTAACTGTGCACCGTTCCTAAAGTTCGTCGTTTCTAAGCACGCCGTGATGATCGGGTGTGATGGATCCTTACGTTCACATACAACGGGTGTTGACGAGCCTAGCATGTACAGACATGGCCTCGGAACACATGCAAAACACTTGGGGTTAACTTGACGAGCCTAGCATGTACAGACATGGCCTCGGAACATAGAAGACCGAAAGGTCGAGCATGAGTCGTATAGAAGATACGATCAAACATGAAGATGTTCACCGACGTTGACTAGTCCGTCTCACGTGATGATCGGACACGGCCTAGTTAACTCGGATCATGTAATACTTAGATGACTAGAGGGATGTCTAATCTAAGTGGGAGTTCATTAATAGTTTGATTAGATGAACTTAATTATCATGAACTTAGTCTAAAATATTTTACACTATGTCTTGTAGATCAAATGGCCCACGTAGTCCTCAACTTCAACGCGTTCCTAGAGTAAACCAAGCTGAAAGACGATGGCAGTAACTATACGGACTGGGTTCGGAACCTGAGGATCATCCTCATAGCTGCCAAGAAAGATTATGTCCTACAAGCACCGCTAGGTGATCCTCTCGTCCCACAGAACCAAGACGTTATGAACGCTTGGCAGACACGTGTTGACGACTACTCCCTTGTTCAGTGCGGCATGCTTTACAGCTTAGAGCCGGGGCTCCAAAAGCGTTTTGAGAGACATGGAGCATATGAGATGTTCGAAGAGCTGAAAATGGTTTTTCAAGCTCATGCCCGGATCGAGAGATATGAAGTCTCCGATAAGTTCTTCAGCTGTAAGATGGAGGAAAATAGTTCTGTCAGTGAGCACATACTCACTATGTCTGGGTTACATAACCGCTTGTCTCAGCTGGGAGTTAATCTCCCGGATGATGCGGTCATTGACAGAATCCTCCAGTCGCTTCCACCAAGCTACAAGAGCTTTGTGATGAACTTCAACATGCAGGGGATGCAAAAGACCATTCCTGAGTTGTTCTCGATGCTGAAATCAGCGGAGGTAGAAGTCAAGAAGGAACATCAAGTGTTGATGGTCAATAAAACCACTAAATTCAAGAAAGGCAAGGGTAAAAAGAACTTCAAGAAGGACGGCAAGGAGGTTGCCGCGCCCGGCAAGCAAGCTGCCGGGAAGAAGCCAAAGAATGGACCCAAGCCTGAGACAGAGTGCTTTTATTGCAAAGGGAAGGGTCACTGGAAACGGAACTGCCCCAAGTACTTAACGGACAAGAAGGCCGGCAACACCAAAGGTATATTTGATATACATGTAATTGATGTGTACCTTACCAGTACTCGTAGTGACTCCTGGGTATTTGATACCGGTGCCGTTGCTCATATTTGTAACTCACAGCAGGAGCTGCGGAATAAACGGAGACTGGCGAAGGACGAGGTGACGATGCGTGTCGGGAATGGTTCCAAGGTCGATGTGATCGCCGTCGGCACGCTGCCTCTACATTTACCTACGGGATTAGTTTTAAACCTCAATAATTGTTATTTAGTGCCAGCTTTGAGCATGAACATTGTATCGGGATCTCGTTTAATTCGAGATGGCTACTCATTTAAATCTGAGAATAATGGTTGTTCCATTTATATGAGAGATATGTTTTATGGTCATGCTCCTATGGTGAATGGTTTATTCTTAATGAGTCTCGAACGTAATGCTACACATGTTCATAATGTGAGTACCAAAAGATGTAAGGTTGATAATGATAGTTCCACATACTTGTGGCACTGCCGCCTTGGTCACATAGGTGTCAAACGCATGAAGAAGCTCCATGCAGATGGGCTTTTAGAGTCTATTGATTATGAATCATTTGACACGTGCGAACCATGCCTTATGGGTAAAATGACCAAGACTCTGTTCTCAGGAACAATGGAGCGAGCAACCGACTTATTGGAAATCATACATACTGATGTGTGCGGTCCAATGAGTGTTGAGGCTCGCGGTGGCTATCGTTATGTTCTCACCCTCACTGATGACTTAAGTAGATATGGGTATGTCTACTTAATGAAACACAAGTCTGAAACCTTTGAAAAGTTCAAGGAATTTCAGAGTGAGGTTGAGAATCAACGTGACAGGAAAATCAAGTTTCTACGATCAGATCGTGGAGGAGAATACTTGAGTCACAAATTTGGTACACACTTAAGAAAATGTGGAATAGTTTCACAACTCACGCCGCCTGGAACACCTCAACGTAACGGTGTGTCCGAACGTTGTAATCGCACTCTATTGGATATGGTGCGGTCTATGATGTCTCTTACTGATTTACCGCTATCTTTTTGGGGCTATGCTTTAGAGACTGCCGCATTCACTTTAAATAGGGCTCCGTCGAAATCCGTTGAGACGACACCGTATGAATTATGGTTTGGGAAGAAACCTAAGCTGTCATTTCTAAAAGTTTGGGGATGCGATGCTTATGTGAAGAAACTTCAACCTGAGAAGCTCGAACCCAAGTCGGAAAAATGCGTCTTCATAGGATACCCAAAAGAAACTATTGGGTACACCTTCTACCTCAGATCCGAAGGCAAGATCTTTGTTGCCAATAATGGGTCCTTTCTAGAGAAAGAGTTTCTCTCGAAAGAAGTAAGTGGGAGGAAAGTAGAGCTTGATGAAGTATTACCTCTTGAACCGACAAATGGCGCAACTCAAGAAAATGTTCCTGAGGTGCCTGCACCGACTAGAGAGGAAGTTAATGATAATGATCAAGATACTTCTGATCAAGCTCCTACTGAGATTCGAAGGTCCACGAGGACACGTTCCGCACCAGAGTGGTACGGCAACCCTGTCTTGGAAATCATGTTGTTAGACAACGGTGAACCTTCGAACTATGAAGAAGCGATGGCGGGCCCGGATTCCGACAAATGGCTAGAAGCCATGAAATCCGAGATAGGATCCATGTATGAAAACGAAGTATGGACTTTGACTGACTTGCCCGTTGAACGGCGAGCCATAGAGAATAAATGGATCTTTAAGAAGAAGACAGACGCGGATGGTAATGTGACCATCTATAAAGCTCGGCTTGTCGCTAAGGGTTATCGACAAGTTCAAGGGGTTGACTACGATGAGACTTTCTCACCGGTAGCGAAGCTAAAGTCCGTCCGAATCATGTTAGCAATTGCCGCATTTTACGATTATGAGATATGGCAAATGGACGTCAAAACGGCATTCCTTAATGGTTTTCTTAAGGAAGAATTGTATATGATGCAGCCGGAAGGTTTTGTCGATCCTAAGAATGCTGACAAGGTGTGCAAGCTCCAACGCTCGATTTATGGGCTGGTGCAAGCATCTCGGAGTTGGAACATTTGCTTTGATGAGATGATCAAAGCGTTTGGGTTTACACAGACTTATGGAGAAGCCTGCGTTTACAAGAAAGTGAGTGGGAGCTCTGTAGCATTTCTCATATTATATGTAGATGACATACTATTTATGGGAAATGATATAGAACTCTTGGACAGCATCAAGGCCTACTTGAATAAGAGTTTTTCAATGAAGGACCTTGGAGAAGCTGCTTATATATTAGGCATCAAAATCTATAGAGATAGATCGAGACGCCTCATAGGTCTTTCACAAAGCACATACCTTGATAAGATATTGAAGAAGTTCAATATGGATCATTCTAAGAAGGGGTTCTTACCTGTGTTACAAGGTGTGAAATTGAGCTCAGCTCAATGTCCGACCACGGCAGAAGAAATAGAAGAGATGAGTGTCATCCCCTATGCCTCAGCCATAGGTTCTATTATGTATGCCATGCTGTGTACCAGACCTGATGTAAACCTTGCCGTAAGTTTGGTAGGCAGATACCAAAGTAATCCCGGCAAGGAACACTGGACAGCGGTCAAGAATATCCTGAAGTACCTGAAAAGGACTAAGGAGATGTTTCTCGTTTATGGAGGTGACGAAGAGCTCGTCGTAAAGGGTTACGTCGACGCTAGCTTCGACGCAGATCTGGATGACTCTAAGTCACAAACCGGATACGTGTATATGTTGAATGGTGGAGCAGTGAGCTGGTGCAGCTGCAAGCAGAGCGTCGTGGCGGGATCTACATGTGAAGCGGAGTAAATGGCAGCCTCGGAGGCAACACATGAAGCAATATGGGTGAAGGAGTTCATCACCGACCTAGGAGTCATACCCAATGCGTCGGGGCCAATCAAACTCTTTTGTGACAACACTGGAGCTATTGCACTTGCCAAGGAGCCCAGGTTTCACAAGAAGACAAGGCACATCAAGCGTCGCTTCAACTCCGTTCGTGAAAATGTTCAAAATGGAGACATAGAGATTTGTAAAGTACATACGAACCTGAATGTAGCAGATCCGTTGACTAAACCTCTCCCTAGAGCAAAACATGATCAACACCAGAATTCCATGGGTGTTCGATTCATCACGATGTAACTAGATTATTGACTCTAGTGCAAGTGGGAGACTGTTGGAAATATGCCCTAGAGGCAATAATAAAAGCATTATTATTATATTTCCTTGTTCATGATAATTGTCTTTATTCATGCTATAATTGTATTATCCGGAAATCGTAATACATGTGTGAATAACAGACACCAACATGTCCCTAGTAAGCCTCTAGTTGACTAGCTCGTTGATCAACAGATAGTCATGGTTTCCTGACTATGGACATTGGATGTCATTGATAACGAGATCACATCATTAGGAGAATGATGTGATGGACTAGACCCAATCCTAAACATAGCACAAGATCGTATAGTTCGTTTGCTAGAGTTTTCCAATGTCAAAGTATCTTTTCCTTAGACCATGAGATCGTGTAACTCCCGGATACCGTAGGAGTGCTTTGGGGTGTACCAAACGTCACAACGTAACTGGGTGACTATAAAGGTATACTACGGGTATCTCCGAAAGTGTCTGTTGGGTTGACACGGATCAAGACTGGGATTTGTCACTCCGTATGACGGAGAGGTATCTCTGGGCCCACTCGGTAATGCATCATCATAATGAGCTCAAAGCGACCAAGTGTCTAGTCACGGGATCATGCATTATGGTAGGAGTAAAGTGACTTGCCGGTAACAAGATTGAACGATGTATTGGGGTACCGACGATCGAATCTCGGGCAAATAACATAATCGATTGACAAAAGAAATTGCATAGTAAATCCCTAATTGTCATTGCAAACATGTTTCATTCATAATAGACTGAATCAAGAATGATGGACCAATCATATTTACAAAAACAAGAGAGGTCGAGTTCATACCGGATTTTCTCATCTCAATCAGTTCATCATATAATCATAATTATTGCCTTTCACTTGCATGACCGGACGGCGTGGATAATAATAATAGTGCACATGCATTGGACTAAGCTGGAATTTACAAGCATTCGATTCATGGGAGAAGACAAGATAATACGGGCTCCTTGTTAAATCAACAATAATGCATATAAGAGCCACTCAACATTTTCATTATAGTCTTCTCCTCTCGATCCTCAAAGGAAAGAAATAAAACAAAACTATTTACACGGGAAAGCTCCCAACAAGAAAAAGAAGAACGAGAAATATTTTTGGGTTTTCTTTTTAATTACTACTTCTACATGCATGAAAAGTAAACTAACTAAAAGCTACAACTAATTTTTTTGGTTTTCTTAAGGTTTTTCAAACACACAAGAAAAAAGCGAGAAAATGGAAATAAACTAGCATGGATGATACAATGAAAAAGTATGAGCACCGACAACTGGCATGTGTGTGTGAACATGAAGTAATGTCGGTGAGAAATACGTACTCCCCCAAGCTTAGATTTTTGGCCTAAGTTGGTCTATGCCCATGGATCAAAACTGTAGTTGGGGTCGTACTGAGAAGGGTCCTCAGATTGCCACTGGCTGGCGATCTCCTCCGGATTCCACTAATAAACGGATTGACGGTGAGGGTCAGATGGTGGCTACGGCTCTACAGCTGACATCTGGCTCCGGTAGGCATGAATGGCCTCCAGCAGAACAAGGTATATGCCTGGAAATATGTTGAACAAAGAGGGCGCAGGCAAGGTAATAAACTCACAATGATTTTTGTTGAATATCAATTTATATTTGAGTGTCTTATTCTTATCCTTAACAATAAAATCATGTGCTACCATACTCTTATAACCTAGAGCAATAGGAGGCAGCAACTTTTCCTCTTTCTCATAATGCCTGATAGGTATGTTAAAGTGTGCAGCAAGGCGCGAGGAAAAGATGCCTCCGAGGACGGGGCCCTTAGTACGGTTCAGATTTAACCATTTAGCAACAATAGCGTCTAAACTGAAAGTAGTATCCTGAAACAAGGCATGGCGCAAAATAACAATATCAGGGACACTAAGGTTTCCACAGTTCCCGCGACCAATTAAGCATCTAATAGCAAATATTGCGAACTAACGTAGAACAGGAAAATGTATGCTAGTGATTCTCGCATCGGAAACTTTCATCGTTTCCCCTATAGCAATCATATCAATAAATCCCTCCACATCATTACGATGTGGTTCCTCTATGCTTCCCTCAAAGGGTATCAAACAGACCCAGCAAAAATCATAAAGTGACATCTCCTTATGCTCATCATATAAATAAAATTTCACCGAAGGTGATGATCTCCTAGCATGGAAATGAAAATTTTGCACAAATATATTGGTGAGTAAGAGGTATTGTTCACGCTGGTCATGGAGGAAGGCGGTGAGGCCTGCATTCTCAGCCAAATGATAAAAATCTTCATGAATCCTAGCTTATCTCAAGAATTCATCACAAGGCCATTCACATGGCCGAACCTCCGCAGTATGAGCGAGATTATACTTGGGCTTCTTATTCTCTTCACTTTGCTTATCCTTCGAGCTTCGGCTCGATGAGCCCCTCAAAAATATCTTCATCTTTTTTTGAAAATTTCTGAAATTTTTAGTAACTTAAAATAAAAGTGAACCAAACTCAACAAGATTGATAGCAACTACTCCTACAAGTGCCTAGAGGCTATATCATGCATTAAAACTACTTTTGACCACATAAATTTGACATGCAAGCTCAAGAACAGGGTCACCTAAGTAGCAAAAATTTGCAATTAATAAAGCACTAGAACAAAAACTAATTGGACCATTGGAGGAGTCACATACCAAAAAACAATCCCCCAAAGTAGTTTTGTGAATGGAGCTTTGAGCAAGGAGATCGAAAATGGCAGCAAGATGAGCAAGAACTCGGGTTTGAGCTGGCTAGTGATTTTTTATGGAGCAAGATGAAGTGTGTGGGTGCAAGGATAAGTGGAGGGGACCCATGTGGGGTCCACGAGGCAGGTGGCGCGCCCTCCACCCTCGTGGGCACGTGGCTGCTCCCCCTGTTGTGTTCTCAGTGCCTAAAATCCTCAAATATTCTAAAAAAATCATATTTCATTTTCAGGGCATTTGGAGAACTTTTATTTTCGGGGTATTTTTTTATTGCAAGGATAATTCAGAAAACAGAAAGAAAAATACTATTTTTACTTTATTTAATATAAATAACAGAAAGTAAAAAGAGGGTACAGAGAGTTGTGTTTTCTATAATTCATCCATCTCATGCTCATCAAAAGGAATCCACTAACAAGGTTGATCAGGTCTTGTTAACAAACTCATTTCGAATAACATGAAACCGGAGAATTTTCGAATAACACTAGGTTACCTCAACGGGGATATGCACATCCCCAACAATAAGAATATCATATTTCTTCTTGACAGTAGGAAGAGGAAATTCAAAACCTCCAATAGTGATTGTTGAATTTTTCAATAGATGATACTGTGGACTTGAGGTTGTTTCCTCGGAAAGTGTACCGTATGCTCATTACCATTAACATGAAAAGTGACATTGCCTTGTTGCAATCAATAACAGCCCCTGCAGTATTCAAAAAGGGTCTTCCAAGAATAATAGACATACTATCGTCCTCGGGAATATCAAGAATAACAAAGTCCGTTAAAATAGTAACGTTTGCAACCACAACAGGCACATCCTCACAAATACCGACAGGTATAGCAGTTGATTTATCAGCCATTTGCAAATATATTTCAGTAGGTGTCAACTTATTCAAATCAAGTCTACGATATAAAGAGAGAGGCATAACACTAACACCGGCTCCAAGATCACATAAAGCAGTTTTAACATAGTTTCTTTTAATGGAGCATGGTATAGTTGGTACTCCTGGATCTCCAAGTTTCTTTGGTATTCCACCCTTAAAAGTATAATTAGCAAGCATGGTGGAATTTCAGCTTCTGGTATCTTTCTTTTATTGGTAACAATACCTTTCATGTACTTAGCATAAGGATTCATTTTAAGCATATCAATCAAACGCATTCGCAAAAAGATAGGTCTAATCATTTCAGCAAAGTGCTCAAAATCCTCATCATCCTTTTTCTTGGATGGTTTAGGAGGAAAAGGCATGGGTTTCTGAACCCATGGTTCTCTTTCCTTACCGTACTTCCTAGCAACAAAGTATGTCTTATCATAACGTTGATTCTTTGATTGTGGGTTATCAAGATCAACAGCAGGTTCAATCTCCACATCATTATCATTGCTAGGTTGAGCATCTACACGAACATCATCATTAACATTATCACTAGGTTCACGTTCATTACCAGATTGTGTTTCAGCATCAGAGATAGAAATATCATTGGGATTCTCAGGTGTGTCAATAACAGGTTCACTAGAAGCATGCAAAGTCCTATTTTTATTCTTCTTCCTTTTAGAAGGACTAGGTGCATCAACATTAGTTCTCTGAGAATCTTGCTCAATTCTCTTAGGGTGGCCCTCAGGATACAAAGGTTCTTGAGTCATTTTACCCCCTCTAGTCATAACTCTAACAACATTATCATTTTTCTTATTGTTTAATTCATTGAGCAAATCATTATGAGCTTTAAGTACTTGTTCTACTTGAGTGGTAACCATAGAAGCATTTTTACTAATAAGTTTAAGTTCACCTTTAACTCTAGACATATAATCACTCAAGTGTTCAAGCATATCAACATTGTGTTTCAATTGTCTACCAACATAAGCATTGAAGTTTTCTTGTTTAACCATAAAGTCATCAAACTTATCCAAGCATTGACTAGCAAACTTGGTAAATGGAATTTCACATTTATCAAATCTATAGAGAGAATTTACCTTTACTACTTGTGTCGGGTTATCAAGACCATGCATTTCTTCAATAGGTGGTAAATTCTTAATATCTTCAGCTTTAATACCTTTTTCTTTTATAGATTTCTTTGCCTCTTGCATATCTTCAGGAGTGAGAAATAGAATACCCCTTTTCTTCGGAGTTAGCTTAGGAGTTGGTTCAGGAAGTGTCCAATTATTTTCATTAGTCAACATATTATTCAATAGCAATCCAGCTTGATCAACGGTTCTTTCCCTGAAAACACAACCAGCACAACTATCCAGGTAGTCTCTGGAAGCATCGGTTAGTCCATTATAAACGATATCAAGTATTTCATTTTTCTTGAGAGGATGATCAGGCAAAGCATTAAGTAATCGAAGAAGCCTCCCACAATCTTGTGGGAGACTCTCTGCTTCAATTTGCACAAAATTATATATTTCCCTTAAAGCAGCTTGTTTCTTATGGATGGGGAAATATTTAGCAGAGAAGTAGTAAATCATATCCCGGGGACTACGCACACAACTAGGATCAAGAGAATTAAACCATGTTTTAGCATCACCCTTTAGTGAGAAAGGAAACAACTTAAGGATAAAGTAATAGCGAGTTTTCTCATCATGAGTAAACAGGGTGGCTATATCATTTAATTTAGTAAGATGTGCCACGACAGTTTCAGATTCATAGCCATAAAAAGGATCAGATTCAACCAAAGTAATTAACTCAGGATTGACAGAGAAATCATAATCCTTATCAGTAATAAAGATAAGTGAAGCAAGACAAAGGAAATAAGCAGTGTAATATTTAAAAACTTCTATGGCATCATCAAAGTTATTTTTAAGACATTAGTTAATCAATTAATCTTAAGATCAAAGATCTATTCATATCGCAAGCAAAGCAAAGAGAATCTATAACAGATATCTTACAATAGATCTAAAAAAAAACATAAAAAATTAAAAAAGCGAGAATAAAGTAAAAACAAAAACAACACTTTAAATACACAAAGAAATACCACACAAGGCATAAGTCTATGATACAATGCGATGAACAACCAGGACAAATTATCTAATAATATCCTAGAGGAGAGAGAATTACATAATATCATGTCATCACTTTTCATGGACCAAAAATTTAAAAATCCAAAAATAACTAATTTAATATTAACAAATAGAACTTCATTTATAATCAATTATCTACAAATCAAAAACAACTAATCACGTTGACGGAAAAGAGATAAAACACTTTAAATGGCAACACACAAGAAACAAGACAAAAAAAAGACTAACCATAAACAATCTAAAGAAAAAATAAAGATAAATCAGCAAAATAAACAACAAAGAATATAAACATGAAAAATATAATAAAACAAAAATACAAAATGATGAAAAGTATAATAAACAAGAAACTGAACATAAAAGAGACAAAAAAAGAATAAAAATAAAAACATAGATGCAATAAAAATAAAAAAAAAAACAAAACAAAAAAGCAAACAAACATAAGAAACAAAGATAAAGGACGAACCAGGAAAAATGAAGAAGAACAAGAATTGCAAACGATAGTAATTAGAAATTGAAAGAGACTAGACTGATCAAAAAGTGAAAATACACAGAAAAAATATTCAAAATAGATAACAAATCATAAGTACAGACAAGCGAAATAGGTACTAGAACTATACAAAACAATCGAATCTTCTAAGTAACATAGAACAAAGGGAATTGTATACGTTGATTAATCCTTGACATCGTGGTTCATCCGATGAGATCATCGTGGAGCATGTGGGAGCCAGCATGGGTATCCAGATCCCGCTGTTGGTTATTGACCGGAGAGTCGTCTCGGTCATGTCTGCTTGTCTCCCGAACCCGTAGGGTCTACACACTTAAGGTTCGGTGACGCTAGGGTTGTGAAGATATGTATATGCAGTAACCCGAATGTTGTTCGGAGTCCCGGATGAGATCCCGGACGTCACGAGGAGTTCCGGAATGGTCCGGAGGTAAAGATATATATAGGAAGTGCTGTTTCGGCCATCGGGACAAGTTTCGGGGTTATCGGTATTGTACCGGGACCACCGGAGGGGTCCCGGGGGCCCACCGGGTGGGGCCACCTGTCCCGGGAGGGCCACATGGGCTTGTAGGGGGTGCGCCTTGGCCTACATGGGCCAAGGGCACCAGCCCCCTAGGCCCATGCGCCTAGGGTTTCCATGGGGGAGGAGTCCAAGTGGTGGAAGGCACCTCTAGGTGCCTTGGGGGGGAGGGAATCCTCCCCCTGGCCGCCGCACCTAGGAGATCAGATCTCCTAGGCTGCGCACCACCCCCCCTTGGCCCTCCTATATATAGTGGGGGAGAGGAGGGACTTGACACATCAGCCCCTGGCGCCTCCCTCTCTCCCTGTTACGTCTCCCTCTTATAGCATAGGCGAAGCCCTGCTGCTGTGACGCCCTGCATCCACCACCACGCCGTCGTGCTGCTGGATCTTCACCAACCTCTCCTTCCCCTTGCTGGATCAAGAAGGAGGAGACGTCTCCCGTCCCGTACGTGTGTTGAACGCGGAGGTGCCGTCCGTTCGGCGCTGGTCATCGGTGATTTGGATCACGTCATGTTCGACTACATCATCACCGTTCTTTGAACGCTTCCGTGCGCGATCTACAAAGGTATGTAGATGCATCCAATGACTCGTTGCTAGATGAACTCATAGATGATCTTGGTGAAACGAGTAGGAATTTTTTTGTTTTCTGCAACGTTCCCCAACATGTATGGCCCCATGAATAGTACAATGAGGATGCGTATTGGATCCATCATTACTCGCTGCTCCACATTGTGTATCACCGTATGTACACCCTTCGTTCCTAAATATAGGTCTTTTTAGAGACCACAATATGGTCTACATACGGAGTAAAATGAATGAATTTACACTTTACTATGTCTATATGCATTCGTATGTGTCGGCGTTCTGAGAACGGGGGTCCCCAGACTTGCCTGCCTGCGGCCCGCGGCGTGGCTCCTCTAGCGGTCTGATACGGCCCATCTTCACCAGCAAACACTCAAGACCCTCGCGAGGGGCCAAGCCTCTCGAGGCAGACGACACAAGACCTCCTCAGGGGCAGCCTCGCTAGGCTGGCTCACGAGAAGCGGAGAGATCAAGGTGCGGGGCACCTCGTGAGGTTTCCGTGACGTGAGCCATGACGACCAAGGTCAGGCGGGCGCCAGCGGGCGTAGAGTACTGGTTTCCTCTTTGGTGCTAAAGGAGCAGGCGCATGCGAGGAGTCCCGAGGCATCAGACAAAGATTTTCATATCGGTGCAACAAGACCAAGACCAGCAGGACGACAGGACGGAGGTCATCGCGGAGCCCACGACGGCGACACCACCAGAGCCTTTGGCAGGCGAAGACCACCTTTTGTCAGGATAACTTGTACTAGTTGTCCCCCTTCAAATTGGCCGTTGTGGGATCCCTTCCCGCCTAATATTTGGAAAAAGGATCAGGGCCTCTATAAATAGGACTAGCCTCCACCACAGGAAAGAGAAAGGGAGAGGAGAGCTGGGATCGGATCCATTCCACCCACATACGCACCAGCTCACCGAGCTTAAGAACACCTCTCCTCAGAAGGTTGTTCTTCCCTTGTACTTGTTCATCCTCAGCCTACAAGGCAATCTACCACACCATACTGGAGTAGGGTATTACACCACATCAGTGGCCCGAACCAGTATAAACTCTTGTGTCCCTTGTTCTTCGAGTTCGGCGAGTTAGGTTTTGAGATCGTTGTGAGAGCATGAGCTGGGGGGGGGGGAGATCTTCATGCGCACCCCAGTGTTCGAATCTCAAAGGTTTTATCGGAACCCGAAATCCGACATTTGGCGCGCTAGGTAGGGGTGCGCTGAAGTTTTCCCTTCGTCGGTCCACGTTCCATGGCTCCATCACATCCAGGTCAGACGCTCGCCGAGCCCGTGCTGAGCATCGTGCCGCCCTCGCCGCTCGCGTCCCTCAGACGACGCCCGTTGGCAGACCTCCCCACCGTTCTCCATCAACTGTTGCCAACGCCACTACCGGCCCGGCAGCCAACGAGCAGCAAGCGTCATCACTGCACCCCTCTGTGCGGCGGGACGGCCACACCGCCACCCCGTCGCTGACTCCGGCCGGCTCATCGTCCCACGCTCGTCGCGCGCCCACGGATGCCCAGGCCGCGTTGCTCATGGCACGCGAGCTCCTGCATTACCGCCCGGTCGACAACCTCTACGAAGACTGGCTGGACCACATCGCCGAGCTCGTCAGCACCGCTGGGGGCTCTCCTGCACCATCCCTCTCACTATCTCGCCTGCCTCCAGCCGCGGGAGACGTAGCTCACGGGGCGCCTCCGCCGCCCCTGCATCAAGACGGTGCCCTCGCGCCGAGATGCATGGCTCATGGAGTGCCCCCGCCTTCTCCGCACCAAGACGATGCCTGAGGGAGTCCTGGATTAGGGGGTGTTCGGATAGCCGGACTATACTTTCAGCCGGACTCCTGGACTATGAAGATACAAGATTGAAGACTTCGTCCCGTGTCCGGAAGGGACTTTCCTTGGCGTGGAAGGCAAGCTTGGCGATACGGATATGTAGATCTCCTACCATTGTAACCGACTTTGTGTAACCCTAACGCTCTCCGGTGTCTATATAAACCGGAGGGTTTTAGTCCGTAGGACAACATACACAACAACAATCATACCATAGGCTAGCTTCTAGGGTTTAGCCTCTCCGATCTCGTGGTAGATCTACTCTTGTACTACCCATATCATCAATATTAATCAAGCAGGATGTAGGGTTTTACCTCCATCAAGAGGGCCTGAACCTGGGTAAAACTTCGTGTCCCTTGCCTCCTGTTACCATCCGGCCTAGACGCA
>NC_053026.1:561821411-561919329 GCF_003073215.2 Triticum urartu | reverse complement strand
GCCCCCTTAAAGGCAGGCGGCTTCAGATGCGCAGCAAAACCACTCGGAGTAAATTGCCTATAATCAGGTTTTTGGATTGTTGGAAATATGAGCAAATTACTACGAGATTTAATCCGAATAAACAGAAGATAAATCATGACCACAACAGCAGAGATTAAACTAATCATGCGAACTAGCATAGCAGATGAATATATCACATCTAGGGCACATACTAGAAGCATGAATTCTACCACGATCTCGAACAAGAAGGGTAGAATCACATACGGTGCAGCGGGTGCAGCACCGCCGGCGTTGACGTTGTCGCCCATGTCGTCGAGGACGAGGTTGCCGAGGTCGGGGAAGAAGTCGTCGTTCGCGAAGTCGTCGCTGCCAGCAGTCGCGCGAGTGCGCTCCCCAAAAACCTGATCGCCCCTCTCCCGTACAGGATCATGAGATGCGGGGTTCCGGAGGCCTGCTGTCCCTTCTCGCGGTGCACGCCGGAAGGAGGGATGGAGAAGACTTGCTTGGCGGCGCAATGATCTGGAACGGTGGTGAGAAACCATACGAAGCGGCATCGGCTAGGGTAGACGTTTGCCTGACTATATAGTGCGGGCCGGGTAGGTCGTGGGAGTTCAGTAATTAACGCGTCCGTCAAAAATATAGACAACGTGCATAGCTCTGTCCTCGGCTCGGCTCAATCCCACAACCCGCGTTGCGTCGCGTCGGACGAGGCGAGGCGAGGAGGAGGAGCGCGCGTGTAGGTCTCCTCTTCTCATGCTCATACAAGTGGTAGAAGAGCTCACCTTATAAAGAGGTGCAACTCTCTCTCAACTTCCGGGAGGGGGGGGACTAAACTTTAGCCTCACTTACTCCACTCACATGTGTGCATGAATGGGCCAAGAGAATTTCAGAATTTTAGTTGGGCTTTGGGCCAAAGGCCTACTAGCAAAATTCCAACAAGAGGTGCCATCCGATGCGCGCCGTGCGCCATGCCGCCCCGCCCACAGGAAAAGACGAGACCAACCGCGTCCGCCGCTCACGAGTCCAAGGAATGTAGGTGGATGGATGATGGCAACGACTGTGGCGCTACTGCTACTTGAGTGACTGACTGTCTAGTATGCTCGTTACCTTTCTACGCGGGAAACTCGCGTGCAGAGCGTACGGAGAAAGCCCACCGGCGGGCGTTCCAAGCTTTGGATCACGGAAAAACGGCCGGCCACGCGTGATTCGTCTTCGTGTTCCAACTTGCAAGTAGTTTCAGTGTAGCGTGCCCGCTGCGCTAACCCGACGACACGCTTGGCCGTTAAAGGGCCTCTTTGATTCACAAGATTGTCAAAATGAAGGAATAGAAAAAATGCAGGAATAGGGTGACATGTCTCATAGTATCCTACAGGATTTGAAAGAATGTTTAATAGCACGAGAAAAACAAAGAAATTCTACAAAAAGGTCTGAGTGGATGGAAATTTTTCTCCAAAATGTAGTATAAATGGATCTTATGAAAAAATTCCTAAGGATATCAATCCTACGAATCAAACGAGCATCACAGGAAAATTTCCTAAAGATTTAAATTCTCCAAAAATCCTATGCGATTCCTTTGAATCAAAGGAGCCCCAAGCGTGCGTGCCAAACTATCTGATGCTACAAGTATCCCAGCCAGAAAACCAGGATTTCCGCGGGAGTTCCTCGTCGACCACAACCCACGCGCACGCGTATGCGGACAAGCTTGACCTGATCCTGAACAAATGTGCGTACGTACGTACTACAATAGCGAACGGTTAACACAAATTCTACTCTGATCCAGATTCTGCCTTCGTTTCACATTGGCCAGTGCCTCCGTTTTTTTTAAACACTCTTTCCTCGCTGGCCGCACGGTGAAATGCGGGGAAAAGTGAGTGCTGTTCTTCGCTCGGCGAAACGCATGAATATCTCTGCATACTTGCCGCTTCCACGGGAGCCACGGTGGGTCTGCCGCCGCTACGTGCAGCGAACCCGGCGGGCCACCGACCGGAGTAGTGGCGGGGCGGCACGGGTGCTCCTGGCCATTAACGAACGAACGAGCGAACGAGCCCTTTCGGACCAGATGGAAAACGACGTGGCCAGAAAGTCGTCGAGGTCGACCGATCGCTGGCCCGCGTCACGGCCGGTGCGCGGCTTGCCAGCGCCCAAATCTCCCCGCCCACGGCGAAAGACCGTCCAGGAGGAGGCGTGCCGAGTCCAAGGAATGTAGCCATGTAGGTGGGTGGGTGGGTGGTGCTACTAATAGTAGTGCCAGCTGACTGGCTGACCGGCTCTGACCAGTATACTTGGCAAAGCAGGTCGTTTTTGGTCCCGGGATCTGCCTAACCAGTAACCACATCCTCACCGAGTTTCAAAAAAACAAAAAAACAAAAACACATCCTCAGCGTGTGGCTGGCGAGGAACCCGCGTCCAGAGCACAGAGGGAGATAGCCCGGCGCTCAACGGCTCAGGATCACGGATAAACGGCCGGAGCGTCACGTTTTCGCCGCCCAAAACTGAATGTCGCGTGCCGTAACTGTCCGCGAGCATCACCGCGCGTCAGGGTCGCGGAATGTTCCGAGACGATGATGAGAGAGACCCCAGGCTAGCTTGGCCGTCAAGCGTCCTCGCAGAGCTGATGCTTCTGGCAGCACTGAAGGTATCACCGGTCAGCAGCAGATATACCTCGAAAATGGCAAGAAGAATCCATGCCGCGAACCAAAGTTTCCACGGCAGTTCTTTCTTTCATCGATCATAGTCCACAAGGAGGCAAGCTTGGCTTAATCCTGAACAAACGCACAACAGCGAACCAGCTAGCAGTACAATCTTAATCACCATTCACCAGTGACACAGATTCAGCACCGGCAGGGCCAAATTCTACTACTCTGATTCAGATTCTGCCTGGCAGACCGGGAGGTGGTAGGTGTCCAGCTGCCAGTACTTCTGCTTCACCCCCTCCCACACCTCCGCCTTGAGGCAGTCCTTGACGGGGAGAGGGACGAACTGCGTCGAGTACCCGAGGCTCGCCAGCTCCATCGCCACCAGCTGGCAGTACACCACGTGGAAGAAGGCGTTGTCGCCGCACAGCCCGTTGAAGTAGGAGTAGACCCCTCCGGGCCTCAGCAGCTTGGGGAGGTGCTCGTGGAACTCCCTCATGTCCTCGTAGTACTCCCCGTAGGTGTCGAAGAATATACCTGCACACGCCAAGAAGATTCAGCAGTTAGAACATGCAAGGATTCGGCAACGACGATTCTCTGGACTTTTTCAGGTTTACAGTGAGTAGCCAATCAAGTCAAGAAATTTTAAAATACGACCACTAAAGTGGTTGTTTCCGAAGTCCATTAGCTTGCCAGACAAGGAATGAACTGCTTGGGTTGTGTAAATCAGGAAGTCTCTGATTGGAATATCCCCTTCTTTGCGCGCACTCATACTTGTCAGTGACAATGAGATGCTAAGAGGCTCTTGTTGGACAAACCACAAAGAGGTTGCTATCTAGTTAGTTTGTTGAATAATAGCTGCACCCCTCATACCAAACACGAATTTTCAGCTGCTTACAGGTTCCTTTCTCACTGTTCCTTTGATTATATGTCGAAAGATAAAGGAAGGAAACCTCAGCTTGTGTCGGTCAAAGGACAAGCAGCACATGGTTTGATTTATTCAACACTTGCTCTTAAGGAGATAAAGTTGTTACTTCTAGTGCTCAAAATTCAGCAAGTCACAAAATACAGACGACCACGGTTACTTCTAGTGCTCAAAATTCAGCAAGTTATCCATAAAATGCAGCGACCATGGTTTAAAGAGATAAAGTTGTTGCTTTGGCCACAATTCAGTAAATTATCCACAAAATACAGCGACAATGGGTTCAATTATCTCAGACTAATATTTGATTTATTTCCATTTCGTTTTCAACACTCAAACCAATGAACAGACTACTGGGAAGTAAGATTTCCAACCTTCACAAATCACAATATACCTGCATACGCCGAAAAGATGTAGCAGTTATAAGGGTTTGGCAACGACCATTTTCTGGATTTTTCAGGTTTACAGTGAGTAGCCAATCAAGCAAAGAAATTATAAAATATGACCACTAAAGTTGTTACTTCCAAAGTCCATTAGCTTGCCAGACAAGGAATGAACTGCTTGGGTTATGTAAATCAGGAAGTCTCTGATTGGAATATCCCCTTCTTTGCGCAGACTCATACTTGTCAGTGCCAATGAAATGCTGAGAGGCTCTTGTTGGACAAACCACAAAGAGGTTACTATCTAGTTAGTTTGTTGAATAATAGCTGCACCCCTCATACCAAACACGAATTTTCAGCTGCTCATAGGTTCCTTTCTCACTATTCCTTTGATTATATGCCAAAAGATAGAGGAAGGAAAGCTCAGCTTGTGTCGGTCAAAAGACAAGTAGCACATGGTTTGACTTATTCAACGCTCAGTCCTAAAGAGATCAAGTTCTTACTTCTAGTGCTCAAAATTCAGCAAGTTATCCACACAATACAGACCACGGTTTGAATTATCTTTTGCTAATGTTTGATTTATTTTCATTTCTTATTCAACAGTCAAATCAGAGAACAGATTCATATTTGTTATAGCTACTTCTGTTAATGAACAAGTAATGAACTGCTTGGAGTGCAAGATCTCTGATTGGAACACTCCATTCTTTGCACACATTCATATTTCTCAGTGACAACTAAATGCTGAGAGACGTTTGTTCGACAAACCAGAAATAGGTCGCTATCTAGTTCGTTTGGTGAATAACACTTGTATCCCTGATACCAAACACAAATTTTCAGTTGTTTACACGCTCCTTTCTTGCTATTCCTTTTATCATGTCAAAAGATAAAGGAAGGAAAGCGCATGTTGTGTAGGTAAAAAGAGAAACAACGCATGATTTGACTTGTTCAACACTTGATTTTAAAGAGGTGAAGTTGTTACTTCTAGTGCTTACAATTCAGCAAGTCATCCATTAAATGCAGCGACCATGGTATAAAGACTTGAAGTTGTTACTTCTGGTGCAACAATTCAGCAAGTTATCCACAAAATACAGCGACCTTGGTTTGAATTATCTCAGACTAATATTTGATTTATCTCCATTTCTTTTTTCAACACTCAAACCATTAAACATATAACTGGGAAGTAGATTTAGAACCTTCACATATCACAATATAGCTACTTCTGTTTATGAACAAGGAATTAAGTGCTTGGAGTGTGAATGGGGAAGATCTCTGATTGGAATATTCTATTCTTTGCACATATTTGTCAGTGACAATGAATCCTGAGAGATTCTTGTTGGACAAACCAGAAACAGGTTGCTATCTAGTCCGTTTGTTGAATAGTACTTTTATCCCTCATACCAAACACGAATTTCAGTTGCTTACAGGCTCCTTTCTTGCTATTCCTTTGATTATGTCAAAAATAAAGGAAGGAAAGCTAAGCTTGTGTAGGTAAAAAGACAAACAAGACACCATTTGACTTATTCAACACTTGATTTCAAAAAAAAAAGTTGTTACTTCTAGTGCTCACTATTCAGCAAGTCATCCATTAAATGCAGCGACAAAAAGTTATTACTTCTGGTGCGACAATTCAGCAAGTTATCCACAAAATACAGCGACCATGGTTTGAATTATCTCACACTAATATTTGATATATTTCCATTTCTTCTTCAACAGTCAAATCAGTGAACAGATAACTGGGGAATATGATTCACAGACTTCAGAAATCACAATATAGCTACTGCAATTGATGAACACGGAAGTATAAAAAGACAGTGTAGAAAGACACACCACACCATCCTAGTAGATACTTCTGTTGCAAGCAACCATGAAATCCAAATTGCCAACATCCAACTGGTTTGAAATCAAAGTTTTTAAGCCGCTGTTGTCTTGTTGTTATAACAATGATATAACGTTGTGGAGTGGCTCCAGCCTGAGCCGTCCACCCTTGCGATACATTCACCATGCCGTGACTAAATACTTCTCATTATGACTAACTCTTGTCAGAAACCGAAGTATCGAAACAATGCTCCATCATGTAATAATTTTGTTCCAGTAATTTTATTCAGCAATAACAAAATATAGAATAATTACTCTTTACATGGTACTCACAGGATAAGTATTGTAAAATTATTTTACGCGGACAGGGCTTCCTCGTGCCATGAACAATTTATTTCCATCATAATCATCACAGAAGACGTACCATTCTACAACCATTTGTCCACTTAAACCATCCAGGTACACTATCTACTTCTAGAAACCATAAGATGAAGAATTAACTACATTGGCTTCTTTTAATGATTGAAATTTCACCATACACTATAGACCTGCAATTGCAAATTGCGTTTTGTTCTAACTAACTTGTACGGCAAACTCACCATGAGCACAAAATAAACACTAGCACACATAACACTGGTTGAGTAGCTCCCAAAAGCATGCAACCTTAACATAAATAATTCCTATAAAATTCCGTAGTGCATTGACACATGATGTGACGAACCAGCATACAGAGTAAATGAAGATTGGCACATTAGTACCATTTGCATAACTTCTCTTGAGAAGCATAGCTTCTAAAAGAGAAAACTGAGACTTATTTCAACTAATATTGGCATCTTCAGCTCTTATTATTATGTTTTGTGATCACCAAAGAAACAAATATTCAATAGAAACTCTATCAAGTCGTACCTTCCACCTTTAGCCTACACCAACATGCTGTTGTTGTTGTTGCAATTGCACATCACCTTTTGTTCTAACTACCTGTATGGAAAACTCACCACAAGCACAAAATAAACACTAAAACACATAAACTGGTTGAGCAGCCCTTAAAAGCATGCAACCTTGACATAAATAACTCCTACCAAATTCCTTACTGCATTGTCACCAGAGTAAACGAAGATTGAGCACATTAGTACCGTTTGCATAATTTCTCTTCAGAAGCAGAGCTTCAAAAAGAGAAAATTGGAACTTATCTCAGCTAACCTTGGTATCTCTATCAAGTCATAACTTCCACCTTTTGACAAGTTCTTTTTAACAAGAAAGGTATGCGCTCTGCCCAATTCATTAAGATATGAAAAGTGAAACGACTTCACAATCATAATACAAAATTTGGTGACTATTTCAGATATAACTTTTTTTGTCGGAGGTCTGGAGGAATGCCTGAGGTGCAAAGGTCAAAATTGGAGATGATAACTAAAGATTGGCAGGCACATTTGTACCATTTGCATAACTTCTCTTCAGAAGCAGAGCTTCTAAAAGAGAAAATTGAGACTTATTTCAACTAAACTTGGCATCTTCAACTCTTATTACTATTTTTTGTGATCACCACAGAAAAAAAAATTCCATAGAAACTCTATCAAGTTGTAGCTTCCAACTTTGAACAGCTTTATTAAAGAGAAAGGTAGGCGCTCTGCCCAATTCTTCACAAATCATAATACAATATTCTGTGGAGATTTAATATCAGAGGTTTGGAGGAAAGCCGTGGTGCAAAGGCCGGAATTGGAGAATGACTAAAGAGAAAATTGATGTAACTTATAACAGGGGTATTTGTTATTCATGTGTGTTTTGTTTCCCTCGATATATTGCACTGTCCTTACTTTATCAACAAAGTCAGGCCCCTGTTATAAAAATTCACCTCGGAAACGCTATCAATTTGTAGCTTCACCTTAGGGACAACTTCACATGCATCACATCGAAATTTTCAGCTGACTATAACAGCCAAAAAGCATGCGACACATCGAAATTTTCTTTGGGAACAGCATTAACATATGATCATGAGCAAGAGCGGATGGGATTATGTAACACACCAACAATTTGCAGATTTGCATCTGTCCCCAAACAAGCAAGCAACAGGATATTTCAAAGCTCAAAATGGCAACAATGAATTTTAGAAAAGTGAATGATTTTGTCATACCGTCATATGAGCCTAGCTGCGGGATCACATCCTGCCATCGCCCGAAGAGGATCCTGACGTTCTTCTTCTCACCCCACCCGAGCTTGAGCATCCGGGCGTACACCTCCGGGTGGGCCTCGATGATGGTGTGCTCCTCGGGCTCGTATCTCTGCATCGCCTGGTCCACGAGCCCCATCCCGAACCCCACGTTGAGCACCTTGCCGCCGCCGGCGGCGCAGACCGCCCGCGCGTGCGCCTCCATCAGCGGACGCTCCCACTCCATCATCACCGCCTTGCTCTCCGCATCCATCACCCGGTCCTCGCTGAACGAAACCCTCGAGTCGAGGTAGGTCTCAGCGGGGACGCCGTCGGAGGAGTTCGCGGGGGCCGCCTGGCGGCGGGCGACGGTGCCGAGGATGAGCTCGGAGCGCAGGGCGTGGTCGAGGAGCAGGTCGTATGTGGCGGGGTCGGAGGTAAGGTCACCCGCAGAGAGACCTTCGGGGGAGAGCGCGTTCCAGGGCGCGCCGGCATCGAGCAGGAGCCGCGCGGCAGCGGCGTGGCCGCCGGTGGCCGCGCGCATGAGTGGCGTCATGCCGGATGCGTCGAAGTAGGTGGGGTCGGCGCCAGTGGAAATGAGCTCAGCGATGGCATCGTCGTTGCCGGCCTCCGCCGCCGCGCACAGGAGCTCCTCTGGGGATTTATCAGACTTGCTGTCCGGCGGCGCCGCCATTCCCCTCGGTGGCGAGCGAGCTTCTCTTGTCTTCGCTTTGAGGTTTTGCTCGGTTTTGGACACGGACCTGACGGCCTTTGCCCCCTTCGGCCTTTTTAAGAGCTCTGCTATGTCATAAGGCCCATTTCATTTACTCAGCTTATAGCGACTGTGTGATGTTCCATGGCCTGCTTCTTACTGAGATCAGATATCCCTAAAAAGAATACTGAGATAAGATTGCTTAGGTCATTACCTAAAAAAATAGCTTTTAATTGTAAATTTACTTTTGAAGGTAAAGCTTCAAACACATATGCAGATAGGTTAGCCAAATTTTCTCACTCTTTAGATCAGGGGCGGCACGTTTGGTTGTCCGAACCCATGATCCGTTTTGTATCCCAAACCATGTGAATTTTGAGCAATAAAACTTGGTTTAACCCCTCAACTTTTTTTTATCATTTTCCTTTCTTTTAAAGGAAATTTGTGCAAATTGCTTGCTTTCTCACCAAGAGACCAACCCCGACAAAGGCATTCCCTGCCATTGCATGATCTTGGCGCAAGGCCAATGCCACGTAAATTCTCTACAGGCGTTCGCCGTAAGCCACTTCCTGGCAAACACTCATTTTTTCTCTCTCAAAAAATTGCACAACCAAGGTGGCGGGGGAGGGGGGTCGACTCGTGACCTCTTGCACATGTGTGGGCCCGCATTGCCACTGGACTGAGAGGGCGGGTTGTGAACCTTTGTGTTTAAACTGTTGTTCCATTAAAAATAAAAATGCCATCCTCTTCATAATAAAAATGCCATCTTATTATGAAAAAAATGTCATTCGCTTAGTAATAAAATTTCCATGTTATTAATAAAAATGCCATCCCCTCAGTAATTTTTTTAAATTTGTCGGAAAACCCTGATGTTTTCACTTTCTCAAATTGCTTTATTATTATTAACAACATGGAATTTTTATTTTTATAAGGTTTTCAATTTACTTATTAAGAGGATGGCATTATTATTTGTAATGGCTTAGCAGTTTTATTAATGGCATGGCAGTTTTCTTATTAAGTGCATGCCATTTTTTATTATAAACATTATGAAATTTTTATTATTGAGAGGATGAAAATTTTATTATTGGGAGGATGAAATTTTTATTTTTAATGGTGCGGCAATTTTATTGGGGCTTGTCCACATAAAATAGTTTTTATCTAGAGGATGACAATTTTCATTTTTCAAAGCATGGCATCTATACATTTATGTTTTCTCTGTTTTCTATAAGAAAATATGGAGTTTTTTATTCATGTCACGTTTTATCTACATAATGGCACTTTTAAAGTTTAGCATGACAATTTTATTTTTCTAGATCACATGGCCATATTTTTGTTTTCATCATAATCATTGTCAATTTATAAATTAGAGAAATGAAAATTTTATAAAGTGGCATGACCAAATATGGTAATCCAGAATGTGAGTTGAGATCTTGGAACTAGAGGCCAAGCTAGTCAAATTTGAGTAAAATAATTTTGCTTCAACCAATGCAAATAGTGCATCCGGTAGATCCGGAGAAGAAGTTGGTAAGGAGGACTAGCTACTCTCAAGCGAAACTACACCTCCCCATTCATCCACAAGAGACTCATATTGCAAATATTAGTCCTCCACCTACTCTCGATCCTAAGAATTTTTGTTGTTGATGCTATTGAACTAGACGATTTTCTCCACGCGTTGCTGCGGGATTTAAAAGATTAATTTTGAATATGTTCTATATGAATAAAATGATCTAAATCGAAAGCTATTATTTTTAAAAGTAATTACATGTGAACAAAGAGTATGCATGTACGTTGGACTATTGGAGATGCAACAATTAAATTGGGGTATGCATGTGCTACAAAATAGTTTTAGTGGATGATGACGTGGCACATTTGATGATGTGGAGGGCTGCATGTTGAGAGAATTAGACTTAGTGGGGATCAACTATTTATGTATTATAGATTCATGCTCCAGCCAACTCATTCAAAAGTCTGAACTATGGAAGAGGATCGGACATTATACTCCAACGCTCCCCCCACATCTATGCTCCTGTAGAGTTTATGATGTGGGCAACGGAAGCGGGGGCAGGGGCGGGACGCCATTATTTATTGCGTTCACTAGGTTTTGAACCCTGAACCTCTTGGTTGCAAGTTTATGCACCTAACAATTTCATCCATCAGTCCGAATTGATGGAGAGAGGCGGACAATATATTTCAACACCCCATCACGTCTAGGCTTATTTTAGTCCTTAGATGTGGGATTGATGTAGGCCGCAAAATCTTTTTTTAATACTGCGTTGACAGGGCCTTGAACTGACCTCTTGACTCGGATACCATATTGAATTGATGCCACCATATTCAACTGCAATTGTCTCTACGGCATCATCAATGGAGCTTGAGAGACTCTTGAAACATTGCATGAAGGAATTTTAAATCTCAATACCTCCAACCTCACTGTGTTGAAGAGCAAGATGGACTTGTTTGCAATGAGGAATGGTAAAACAAGAACCAACATCTTTACATGACTAAGCGATCTAGCACTTGTATTGAAGGGATATGACATCACTTTGTTCCCGGAAGATATCATCAAGTAGAAATTCCTAAGGGCCATCATGCCAACTCAATCTGATATTGTGTTCAATATCCAACAAAGAACCGATTATGCAAGCTATGTTCCAACAATAAGAAAATTTTGCTCCCATATTGAAAGAAATCACTATGATTTAAAAAGAGTGCACAACTCTGGGGTAAAAATTAGCCAATCATTGCATCTCTACACATTTGCTACAGGGACATAATCTATATGAAATTGTGATATAATGTTCCTATGTACCAACAAAACAGAATGGTTTTGTGTGATCATTTTGTATATTTCAATTTGCATTGAGAATTCCCTCAAGAACCACTATATTGCTACACACAAGAATTGTCACAAATGGAAGGAAGCTTGTGCAACTGCGCAGTGTGCCGGCTAACGGGCTAGTTTTTTTTTCAAATGTGGAACAGTACATCGCATGCGGCAAATGCAGATGGACGGTCAGAAATGATTGATGTCAAGCACACCATGATTACCAACTAGATCTTTTATACATGAGACATGCGGCTGAAATGTATATATGCACAACGTCAGTTATATTATTGTTGATCTCGATCGTACAACATACCATGTTATTAGAAATTATTCAATGGGACGCAAATCAAATGAATCGAACATGCCATCAGAACGAAATACATCAAGATGAATCCGACAAAAACAAAATGAGAAAAAAGGATGGCAACAATCTGATGACCAAATTCAGAAAAGAACACAAGATGATGATCCACGATCTCATCGGTTGAACTTGGTGCAGATACTGCGGACCTCTCCCTGTGTGCCGGTAAGCACATTGACCTCCCCCAGCTTGGCGAGAGCCTGCGAGAAGAGCCAGCGGAAGTGGTCGGTGTTGGCAAGCCCGTCGACCATCCAGCGCGTGGAGCCGTCGCTGTAGAGGTTCTGGTCGACCATGAGCGCGCCACGGCGGCGCTGCAGCATCTTGTAGAAGCTGTTGTCAAGCTTGGATGCGCTGGACCGGTCGTCCAGGAACACGATGTTGTTGTCGGAGGAATTGGGGCACACATATGTCTTGTAGGTGTCCGCTAGCTCCGGGTCCATGCTCGGGTCCGTTGCACCGGCTTTGCCACCGTAGCTGTAAAGACGACTCTTCTTGATCATGCTACAGTGCGCGACGCCAACCGTGTGCGCGCCCAGCAGAACGACCATGTCGTCCGAGCCGAGGCCTAGGGTGCGGAAGAAAGCGGCTGCCTGTGGGACCGTGAAATCTGGCCCCGGAAGGTTCACGTCGGTGGCTACGGACCGCCGGCGGTCGATACGTCTCCAACGTATCTATAATGTTTGATCGTTTCATGCTATTATATTATCTGTTTTTGATGTTTAATGAAATTTAATATGCTCTTTTATATTATTTCTCGGACTAACCTATTAATCGGAGGCCCAGTGTCAGTTTCTATTTTTTTCGCCTATTTCAGTGTTTCGCAGAAAAGGAATATCAAACGAAACGAAACCTTCGCGAGGATCTTTCTTGGAATCCAGGAGACTTGGAGTGGAAGTCAGAGACATAATGATGCGGCCACGAGGTAGGAGGGCGCGCCCAGGGGGTAGGCGCGTGTCGGGACCCCGATCCTAAGTCACACCGATCTAGCATGTAACACATCATATCACTTTGCGGCCTCACACACGGTATCCCCACGGGTGCCACCTTACCTGGCCCGGGACCGTTTGCGCCTTTTGGCTCACGTATATGATAGTGTCGCTAGCATCCATATGACAGAGAACTCGGACCGACATGACTAGTCGTGAACCCAAAGTGGCACTAACTTATAGGGACAGGCATACATGAATCAACCTCGAGCATGTCGGTCAACAGCGTATGAATCCGGGCTATAGCAACTGGGCTAACAGGACTCCGGGAACCCGGGCTGTAGCAGGCTAACAGGACTCCGGATGTCTCCGCGTGACATTTCCCCGAAGGAACAGACACAGGAACGAAGTGAATCACATGCCGGCCAGTCTAAGTGTTCCGGAGCAGTAGTGCTGGGCTAACAGGACTCCGATAAACCGGGCTGTAGCGGACTACCAAGGCTCAGTGGAAGCACTAGACTACATTTCCCCATAAGAGAGGCTACCAAGGATAAACAACTAGATTCTCGGATCCCACACATAGCAATACACGTCACACGTACGCATAACATGCAAGTATGTGCTGTACAACATGGCATCACAACATAACTCAAACTCATATAGATAAAGGCCCAGAGAGCCACATAGCATTCAATACAAACAGGGGCCTCATGACCCGTCATTCAGAGCATACAAGCAACGGAAGCATTACATGTCTGAGTACAGACAACTGCAAAAGAAAAAGGCTGAGAAGCCTAACTATCTACAAGACCCTCCCAAGGGTACAAGATCGTAGCTGGGTACAAGCTACTCGTCGAAGTCACTAGTGTAAACCAACTGCAAAACATAAATAAGCAAACGTGAGTACGAAGGTACTCAGCAAGTCTTACATCAGAACTATCTACATATGCAACATTATCAACAAAGGGGGGGGGGTGGAGTTTTAACAGAAGCAAGCCAGCTTTGACTGAGTGGCTAACCTATATTACGAGTATCAGAAACTTCTTTGAGGTGAGGAGATGCACACGAGTCCACATATTCACCATATCAAAACTCCACTATGGATCCGTTCCCGTCTCCCTACGAGAAGGCCATCCATAGCACTCACGCTTATCTTGCGTATTTTAGAGTATCCACTTCAAGTTGTCTATGTACTACATAAGTCCTACAAGTTTCCATATCCGAGGGTGTACTTCTTCACACACGCTCTCGTCACTTATCGCCCTGTACACGTCATGTACCTCGGCAACCTTCAAGCGGAAGCCGGGCGAGAGTGTCGTTCATGACCTGACTAACCACACAAGTCTCTCGTCTAGGTTTATCGCATATTCGAGTTCCATCCGCAACGAGTTCCGGCCGAAGTCTCCAGTACGGCCCCAAAAGATGTGTGCAGGGTTTCCAAGCCCACCATTCGGGTGCCACTTGGTACACCATGCCACGATGCTTGGTATGTCCCAAGCCTGTCCCGTCGGACACCAGCTGGTAGACAACTAGCACTACCTACAAACGCCAGAAACTAGTTGCAACTCCTGGACAGAGATCAAGTAGATTAATAAGCCGAGAGGGGCCGGATAACTGGAACCCAATGTGTGGTAGTAACTGGACTTGGATAACATACACATAACTCAGTGCTTAGGGACGGTTCCAATGAGACAACCCACCATGTACTCCTACATGGCCTCTCATCGCTACCTTTACCAAAATGTGTTCACACACTTAGCCTTTATCGGTAGGACATGTTCACCACTCCGATTCATTCCCGATGAATCAGACCTGACACAACTCTAAGCATAGCTGGCATAAAGAAAACAAGCATGGATGAGTAGGCACATCAAGGCTCAAGCAACTCCTACTCATGCTAGTGGGTTTCAACTATTTACTGTGGCAATGACAGGTCATGCACAGGAATGGGTTCAACTATCGTAGCAGAAAGTAGCAGTTGAATCGTTGTTGTCCTAATGCAGTATAAGGAGCAGGAGCAAGAGAGTGGGATTTATCGAAATGCTCAAGGGAGGGGGGGGGTTGCTTGCCTGATAGATCAACGAAGGCGCACTGCTCCTCTGACAGGTACTTGGGAACACCTTTCGGAGTGGAACCTATCGAGAAGAAACGGTGCCGGCAATCAATACACAAACAAATGCAACAATATGATGCATGAACATGACATGTGCAAATGCTAGTGTTTGGGCTAATGCAAGATGCTACCAAGTTGGTTGAAGCCCATTTGAATCAAAGTTTCAAATGCAATTCGAAGCATTTAAAATGCCCATATTATGTTTTCACTTATACAACATGTATAAGCTAGTTTTTCATGCATGGAACTGGCATAAATGGATTCCTTGCATTTTTCTGACCATTTTTCATATATAAATTATTCCATTTGGAGTTATGGTTGAATTTCTATGAATTTTTGAAGTCCAAATCATTTTCTGGATTTTCTAGTTATTTAGAGTTAAATAAAATCCAGTAAATGATTTACGGCGTCAGCATGACATCACGCTGACGTCAGCGGTCAACGGAGCGGTCCAGGTCAAACCTGACCAGTGGGTCCCTCGTGTCAGTTACTAACTAAACTGTCCTGGTTTAATTAGCACTAATCCTAGATTAATTAGTAGGGCCGGGCCCCATGCGTCAGTGACCCATGGTGGTCAAACCCTGGTCAGACGGGGTCAAACCCCCGGGTCAACTCGCCGGAGTTGACCCGCGGCTCGTCGCCGGTGACGCCAGGGATGGTGGAGGGCGTCGGGATTCACCCTCCGGCGACCAAAAGAGCGGCGGAGGGGCTCTACGAGATGCCCAGGCTCACGCGCATCCATTGCGGCCAGCGGCAGCAGCTGGGGTGCCCTACAACGATGGCAGCGATGGCAAGTGCGGCGGCCGAAATGGCAAGTGCGGCGGCCGGAGCTCGGCGAGCTCAGGCGCGAGGGCTACGGTGCACTAGCGAGCGACCTGAGGCGTGCTACGGCTTCCTGGGGATGCCCGAAGCACGACTACGTGCTTGGTTTGGCCAGGCGGGGTTACTAGCGACGGCGAGCTTCGTGGCAGCGGTGACGGGCTCCGGCCGAGGTGGGAACCACGGCTAGAGGTCGCAAGAGACGATGGGGAGAGGGGCAGAGGAAAGAGGGGCTCACAAGGAACTCACGGAGCAGGCTAGTGAGCTCGGGGAAGGCCGGACGGCGACGAATTTGATGACGGCGATCCGCGACACCGACGAGGAAGACGACGTCGAGGGCAGCTCTGCAGGGCATCCCGGCTTGCGTGAGTCGTCAGAGAGGTCGAGGACGGCATCGCGGAGCTAATGGACTTGTCAGAGAGGCGAGGAAGTGGCGGTGGGCGCGACAACGGCGTGTGGCGGCGAGGGCAGCGCTCGGGCGCGGTGAGAGAGAGCGAGGGAGAGGAGGGGAAGGAACGAGAGAGAGTGAGAGAGGTGCGGGGCGTCTCCGTGGCACAACCAGAAGAGCCGGGGCATCGCGGTGGAAGCAGGAGCTGGCGCGCGCGCGGCGACCACGCGCCCTGCCTACTAGCGTGAGGAGGAAGACGACAGAGGGGGGCTGCGGTGGGCTGGGCTAGTAGTAGTTGGGTCGGGTGGGCTGCCAGGTGAGCGCCAGGTAAGTTTTCCCATTTTTTTGTTTTCTTTTCTATTTCTGACATTTGTTTTTGACTTAAAATAAATACTAGCACAATTCTAAAAATGTTGGGATTCCTTGTGACCACTAGTTATAATATACCAGAGGCCCTCACCAATTTCCAACATTTTCCAAAGAGCATGAACATTTTTGAAGAGCATTTTGGGTTCATTGAAATTCCATTTTAAATTTGAATCTATTTGAATTTGCTTTGGTGCTAGGGTTTGAAACATTCCCCATTTCAATTTCATTTGAAACTTAAACATGATGCACAAAGCAAGCCTAGATCATACCAGAACTAGGGATGTGACAACTCGCCCCCACTCGAAAGGATCTTGTCCCGAGATTCAGGAGTCGGTGGAAAGAAAGCGGGGTACTCAAGTCGAATACGATCTTCTCTCTCCCAGGTAGCTTCTCTCTCGGAATGATGAGACCACTGAACCTTGAGAAACTTGATGTTTAGATGTCGAGTGACATGCTCTACTTGATCAAGAATGCGAACAGGGTGCTCTCGATATGTGAGGTTATCTTGGAGATCAAGCGTTTCGTGGTCCACTCCGCGGATGGTATCCGAGAAGCAACGTCTGAGTTGGGAGACATGGAAGACATCATGAACTCGAGAAAGATGTGGGGGTAGTTCCAACTGGTAGGCAACCTCTCCTCATTTAGTGAGAATGCGAAAAGGACCAATGTAATGAGGAGCCAACTTGCCCTTGATACCGAAATGATGGGTACCCTTCAAAGGAGTAACCTGAAGGTAAGCCTTGTCGCCAACTTCATAAGCCACTTCCTTATGACGGCGGTCATACTGACTCTTTTGACGAGATTGGGCTGTTTTCAAATTCTCACGAATGATGCGAACTTTCTCTTCTGCTTCCTGAATCATATCCGGTCCAAAGAATTGTCTTCACCGCTTTCTGACCAGTTCAAAGGTGTTCGACATCTTCATCCATAGAGAATCTCAAAAGGAGCTTTCTTAAGACTGGATTGATAGCTATTGTTATAAGCAAACTCGGCGAAAGGAAGACACTTCTCCCAATCCATACCGAATGAGATAACATAAGCTCTAAGCATGTCTTCAAGAATTTGGTTGACCCTTTCCACCTGAACACTTGACTGAGGGTGGAAAGCGGTACTGAAAGAAAGATGGGTTCCCATGGCATACTGGAAACTTTCCCAGAAATGGGAGGTGAAAAGACTGCCACGGTCTGAATTGATCTCTAGTGGAACACCATGGAGTGACACTATTCAGGAGATATATAAGTCAGCGAGCTGACTAGCAGTGATACTCTCTCGAACAGGTAGGAAGTGATCCACTTTGGAAAGACGATCAATGACTACGAAGATAGCATTATTTCCTTTCTTGGTCCTAGGAAAGCCGGTGATGAAGTCCATACCAACTTTGTCCCATTTCCACTCGGGAATAGCTAAATGTTGAAGGGTGCTAGCAGGTCTTTGATGCTCTGCCTTAATGCAACGACAAACGTCACAGTTGGCAATATACTGAGCAATTTCTCTCTTCATCCTAGTCCACCAGAACCTCTGGCGTAGGTCCCGATACATCTTTGTACTACCGGGATGAATTGTGAGAGGAGATTCATGGGCCTCCTTAAGGATCAGTTGCTGCATCTGTTGACATGTGGGAACCACCAAACGGTTTCCAAAGTAAACAACACCTCGTTCATCCATAGAGAAACAGCCGGCAACTCCCTTGGAAATATTTTTCTTGATCCGGGAGATTCTCGTATCATGCTTATGAGCCTCTATGATTTGATCCGTAAGGGTAGGTTTCGCCACCAAGGTAGAAAGGGAACCATGAGGAGCTATGTGAAGGTTAAGCTTATAGAATTCCTTATGGAGGGGTGGTTGACATTGTTGCAACATGAGGTTGTTGCAATAGGATTTACGACTTAAAGCATCAGCCATGACATTGGCTTTGCCTGGGGTGTAGGTGATTCCTAAGTCGTAATCCGAGATCAACTCCAACCAACGTCTCTGTCTGAGATCCAGATCCGGTTGGGTGAAGATATACTTGAGACTCTGATGGTCAGTGTAGATTTCGCAACGGTTACCAAGAAGGTAATGTCGCCAAGTCTTAAGTGCATAGACTACGGCTGCAAGCTCTAGATCATGTGTAGGATAATTTTCCTCATGTGGATGCAATTGTCGAGATGCATAGGCAATCACATGACGATCCTGCATAAGAATGCAACCTAGTCCTTGACGCGAAGCGTCGCAATAGATAACAAAGTCTTTAGTGAAATCCGGTGGCACGAGTATGGGCGCAGAATTCAGGTGTCTTTTCAGTTCCTGAAAACTGTGCTCACACTGTGGGGTCCACTCAAACCTTTTATCTTTCTTGAGAAGTTCCGTGAGGGGTTTGGCCACTTTGGAGAAGTTTTCAACGAAGCGGCGACAATAACTGGCTAGACCAAGGAAACTCCTAACTTGCTTGACCGTTTCGGGTGGAGTCCAATCGAGAACGGCTTTAACTCTCTCGGGATTGACAGCAATGCCCTTACCAGAGATCACGTGGCCCAGATAGGTCACTTCCGGCAACCAAAATTCACACTTGGAGAACTTGGCATAAAGGCAGTGCTCTCTGAGTTTTTCTAACACAAGTCTAAGATGTTCGACATGCTCTTCCTCGTTCTTAGAGTAAATAAGAATATCATCGAGGTAAACCACGACGAACTTATCTAAGTACTCCACAAAAACCGAGTTCATCAAGCGGGAGAAAGTAGCTGGAGCATTGGTTAGGCCGAAATACATCACGGTGTACTCGTATTGACCATAATGAGTGACAAAGGCCGTTTTGGGGATGTCCCCATTTCTGATTTTGATTTGGTGGTAGCCTAACCTCAAATCCATCTTGGAAAAGACCGAGGATCCAGCGAGCTGATCATACAGGTCGTTGATCCTGGGGAGCGGATACTTGTTCTTTATCTGTGACCAAATTAACGGGACGATAATCTACAACCATCCGACCCGTACCATCCTTCTTCTTGACGAAGAGGACATGACAAGCCCAAGGAGAAGAACTAGGGCGGATGAAACCCTTTTGCAAGGACTCATCAAGCTGTTTCTTAAGATCGGCTAACTCCAAAGGTGCCAACTTGTATGGTCTCCTAGAGATTGGAACAATTCCTGGGATAAGTTCTATGACAAACTCTACATCTCTGTCAGGTGGGACACCTGACAGTTCTTCTGGAAAGACATCCGGGAAGTCACAGACTACCGGAATATCTTCAAGGTCTGGAAGAGGGCTGGCATTAAGAGAATAGAGTTGACGCCTTGCAACTCTAGTGGAGACAGTGACTATTTTGCCAGATGGATGTGTAAGTTGAACAGATCTAGTGTAACAATCGATCTTGGCATGATGAGCTATCATCCAGTCCATGCCCAAGATGATGTTAATATCTGAAGACTTGAGAGATATCAAAGAAGCAAGGAATACCAGTCTATCCACAAGGATTTCATTACCATGGCTTACCTTGGTGGTTTGCCATTTGGAACCAGGAGTCTGGATTATTAGTGGAGTTGGCATATCACAAAATGCATGTCGTGCAACCAAGCATAACCTTCAGATATGAAGGAGTGAGATGCTCCAGTATCGAACAGAACTGAAGCTGGGTGACAATTGACAAGAAGCGTTCCCAATACGACGTTGGGATCATCTTGAGCTTCTATAGTTGAGACGTGGTGCACACATTCTCGTACAATGGTGGCTGGCTTGGTACTGATCATCTTGCCTGATGGCTTTTCACATCCAACAGACCTCTCAGACTGGGGTGGAGTATAACTGGACTGAGGGCAGTCACGTGCATAGTGTCCTGGTTCTCCGCAGGTGAAGCAAGTTCCTGAGGTAGGACGTGGACCAACATTGGCAAGTGGTCCACTAATAGGCCTGGGTGGAGCACGTTGCTGAGTTGGGTGAGGCGCCCATCGGATAGCCTCGGTGCATATCCAGGTGGAAGAGCTGAGTTCGGAATCCAAATCCGTCGCTTCTGAGAGCCAGAGCGGGAGGAAGAACCCAGATCACGGTTGTGCTTGCAAGACTCCTCGTAAGTGAGCTGAGCTGTCTCTGCATTAATGGCCTTGTTCACAAGATCCTGGAAAGTATCACAATGATGCAGGTGGAGATCACGATGCAACTTAGGGTTGAGACCCTTCCGGAATCTAGCCTGCTTCTTGGCGTCCGTGGATACTTCTTCTGTAGCATAGCGGGCGAGGTTTCCAAACTCTCTACTGTAAGCATCAACAGGCAGCTTACCCTGGGTAAAACTACAGAAATCTTCCTTCTTGCGGTCAATGAGAGCCTGAGGAATGTGGTGCTCACGAAAAGCCTCGGTGAAATCCCTCCAGGTAGGAATCTGGCCAGCTGGAAGCATAGCCTCATAGCTCTGCCACCAAATACTAGCAGGACCTTCCAGGTGATAGGTAGCATAGGTGACCTTGTCACCTTCAGCCACGTTCGCAGAACACAGCTTAAGAGTGATGCTTCGGAGCCAGTCATCTGCATCGAGTGGCTCAATGGAATGATGGAAGGTGGGTGGTTTCTGACCAATGAAGTCGGTGATGGAAACCAACTTCTTACGCTGATGTGCGGTGTTCTGCTCAATCTGTGCCAGCAAGCGGTTAGTCTCATGCTTGTTCCTCTCGGATGCTAACAAGAACTCTGCCATCAAAGGCTGGTCAGGAGGATCCTCATCCCTACCATCTCCGTGGTTCTTGCTATGAGCAACTGAACCTCGGTTAGCAGACGACATCCTGGCACAGAAACGAAGGAAACAAGGATGGAATTAGCCTTGACATAAGGATGCGGAATGTAATGCAAAAGCATTGGAAACTCTTGAAATCCTAGGAAAATTTCGGCAGCATAACGGCTGTAAATGCTCAAAAAAGATTTTGATACATTCATCAAAGGAATATCATAATCACTCAGCATCATAATATCAAGGTTCTGGGTCAAACTGATGACACACGGAAGTAGTAGAACTGAACAGAGACACAAACCCAACAATCCTAAGACTTTACGGTTTAGTAACACGTCATCCTGAGCGATAAAGGAGAATCCAAGTCCTTAACCCTCGTAGAAAAGAAGAGGCTGACTCAGAAAGAATGACATGAGGTAAAGGAGTAAAAAGAGCCTTACGTTCCCTTCCACAATCAATTCCATTATATAACTAAAGCATTTCTAGACTCAACTTCGACCAGTTTGGCTTGGTAATCCTACAGTCAGTCAGGCTCTGATACCAATGCTGTCGGGACCCCGATCCTAAGTCACACCGATCTAGCATGTAACACATCATATCACTTTGCGGCCTCACGCACGGTATCCCCACGGGTGCCTCCTTACCTGGCCCGGGACCGTTTGCGCCTTTTGGCTCACATATATGATAGTGTCGCTAGCATCCATATGACAGAGAACCCGGGACGACATGACTAGTCGTGAACCCAAAGTGGCACTAACTTATAGGGACAGGCATACATGAATCAACCTCGAGCATGTCGGTCAACAGCGTATGAATCCGGGCTGTAGCAACTGGGCTAACAGGACTCCGGGAACCCGGGCTGTAGCAGGCTAACAGGACTCCGGATGTCTCCGCGTGACATTTCCCCGAAGGGACAGACACAGGAACAAAGTGAATCACATGCCGGCCAGTCTAAGTGTTCCGGAGCAGTAGTGCTGGGCTAACAGGACTCCGATAAACCGGGCTGTAGCGGACTACCAAGGCTCAGTGGAAGCACTAGACTACATTTCCCCATAAGAGAGGCTACCAAGGATAAACAACTAGATTCTCGGATCCCACACATAGCAATACACGTCACACGTACGCATAACATGCAAGTATGTGCTGTACAACATGGCATCACAACATAACTCAAACTCATATAGATAAAGGCCCAGAAGAGCCACGTAGCATTCAATACATACAGGGGTCTCATGACCCGTCATTCAGAGCATACAAGCAACGGAAGCATTACATGTCTGAGTACAGACAACTGCAAAAGAAAAAGGCTGAGAAGCCTAACTATCTACAAGACCCTCCCAAGGGTACAAGATCGTAGCTGGGTACAAGCTACTCGTCGAAGTCACTAGTGTAAACCAACTGCAAAACATAAATAAGCAAACGTGAGTACGAAGGTACTCAGCAAGTCTTACATCAGAACTATCTACATATGCAACATTATCAACAAAGGGGGGGGGTGGAGTTTTAACAGAAGCAAGCCAGCTTTGACTGAGTGGCTAACCTATATTACGAGTATCAGAAACTTCTTTGAGGTGAGGAGATGCACACGAGTCCACATATTCACCATATCAAAACTCCACTATGGACCTGTTCCCGTCTCTCTACGAGAAGGCCATCCATAGCACTCACGCTTATCTTGTGTATTTTGGAGTACCCACTTCAAGTTGTATATGTACTACATAAGTCCTCCAAGTTTCCATATCCGTGGAAAACGGCTATTCGAATAGATAATGTTAGCCCTGCAGGGGTGTACTTCTTCACACACGCTCTCGCCACTTATCGCCCTGTACACGTCATGTACCTCGGCAACCTTCAAGCGGAAGCCGGGCGAGGGTGTCGGCCACGACCTGACTAACCACACAAGTTTCTCGTCCAGGTTTATCGCCTATTCGAGTTCCATCCGCAAGGAGTTCCGGCCGATGTCTCCAGTATGGCCCCAAACGATGTGTGCAGGGTTCCCAAGCCCACCATCCGGGTGCCACTTGGTACACCATGCCACGGTGCCTAGTCTGTCCCAAGCCCGTCCCATCGGACACCACCTGGTAGACAACTAGCACTACCTACAAACGCCAGAAACTAGTTGCAACTCCTAGACAGAGATCAAGTAGATTAATAAGCCGAGAGGGGCCGGATAATCGGAACCCAATGTGTGGTAGTAACTCGACTTGGATAACATATACAGAACTCAGTGCTTAGGGACGGTTCCAATGAGACAACCCACCATGTACTCCAAATGGCCTCTCATCGCTACCTTTACCAAAATGTGTTCACACACTTAGCCTTTATTGGTAGGACATGTTCACCACTCCGATTCATTCCCGATGAATCAGACCTGACACAACTCTAAGCATAGCTGGCATAAAGAAAACAAGCATGGATGAGTAGGCACATCAAGGCTCAAGCAACTCCTACTCATGCTAGTGGGTTTCAATTATTTACTGTGGCAATGACAGGTCATGCAGAGGAATGGGTTCAACTACCGCAGCAGAAAGTAGCAGTTGAATCGTTGTTGTCCTAATGCAGTATAAGGAGCAGGAGCGAGAGAGTGGGATTTATCGAAATGCTCAAGGGGGGGGGGTTGCTTGCCTGATAGATCAAGGAAGGGGCACTGCTCCTCTGACAGGTACTCGAGAACACCTTCCGGAGTGGAACCTATCGAGAAGAAACGGTGCCGGCAATCAATACACAAACAAATGCAACAATATGATGCATGAACATGACATGTGCAAATGCTACTGTTTGGGCTAATGCAAGATGCTACCAAGTTGGTTGAAGCCCATTTGAATCAAAGATTCAAATGCAATTCAAAATGAAGCATTTAAAATGTCCATTTTATGTTTTCACTTATACAGCATGTATAAGTTGGTTTTTCATGCCTGGAACTGGCATAAATGGATTCCTTGCATTTTTCTGATCATTTTTCATATATAAATTATTTCATTTGGAGTTATGGTTGAATTTCTATGAATTTTTGAAGTCCAAATCATTTTCTGGATTTTCTAGTTATTTAGAGTTAAACAAAATCCAGTAAATGATTTACCACGTCAGCATGACATCACACTGACGTCAGCGGTCAACGGAGCGGTCCAGGTCAAACCTGACCAGTGGGTCCCTCGTGTCAGTTACTAACTAAAATGTCCTGGTTTAATTAGCACTAATCCTAGATTAATTAGTAGGGACGGGCCCCACGCGTCAGTGACCCAGGGTGGTCAAACCCTGGTCAGACGGGGTCAAACCCCCGGGTCAACTCGCCAGAGTTGACCCGTGGCTCGTCGCCGGTGATGCCAGGGACGGTGGAGGGCGTCGGGATTCATCCTCCGGCGACCAAAAGATTGGCGGAGGGGCTCTACGAGATGCCCAGGCTCTCGCGCATCCATTGCGGCCAGCGGCAGCAGCTGGGGTGCCCTATAGCAACGGCGGTGATGGCAAGTGCGGCGGCCGGAGCTCGACGAGCTCAGGCGCGAGGGCTACGGTGCACTAGCGAGCGACCTGAGGCGTGCTGCGGCTTCCTGGGGATGCCCGGAGCACGACTACGTGCTTGGTTTGGCCATGCGGGGCTACTAGTGACGGCGAGCTTTGTGGCGGCGGCGGTGGGCTCCGGCCGAGGTGGGAACCATGGCTAGAGGTCGCAAGAGACGATGGGGAGAGGGGCAGAGGAAAGAGGGGCTCACAAGGAACTCGCGGAGTAGGCTAGTGAGCTCGGGGAAGGCCGGACGATGATGAATTTAACGGTGGCGATCCGCGGCATCGACGAGGAAGGTGACGTCGAGGGCAGCTCTGCAGGGCATCCCGGCTTTCATGAGTCGTCAGAGAGGTCGAGGACGGCAGCGCGGAGCTAATGGGCTTGTCGGAGAGGCGAGGAAGTGGCGGTGGGCGCGACAACGACGTGCGGCGGCGAGGGCAGCGCTCGGGCACGGTGAGAGAGAGCGAGGGAGAGGAGGGGAAGGAAAGAGAGAGAGTGAGAGAGGTGCTGGGCGTCTCCGTGGCACAACCAGAAGATCCGGGGCATCGTGGTGGAAGAAGGAGCTGGCGTGCGTGCGGCGACCACGCGCCCTGCCTACTAGCGTGAGGAGGAAGACGACAGAGGGGGGCTGCGGTGGGCTGGGCCAGTAGTAGTTGGGTCGGGTGGGCTGCCAGGTGAGTGCCAGGTAAGTTTTCCCATTTTTTTGTTTTCTTTTCTATTTCTCACATTTGTTTTTGACTTAAAATAAATACTAGCAGAATTGTAAAAATGTTGGGATTCCTTGTGACCACTAGTTATAATATACCAGAGGCCCTCACCAATTTCCAACATTTTCCAAAGAGCATGAACATTTTTGAAGAGCATTTTGGGTTCATTGAAATTCCATTTTAAATTTGAATCTATTTGAATTTGCTTTGGTGCTAGGGTTTGAAACATTCCCCATTTCAATTTCATTTGAAACTTAAACATGATGCACAAAGCAAGCCTAGATCATACCAGAACTAGGGATGTGACAGCGCACCCCCCACCCTCGTGGACCCCTCGCAGCTCCACCGACATACTTATTTCGCCTATATATATACTCTTATTCTGTAAAAACATCCAGAGGAGCCACGAAACCACTTTTCCACCACCGCAACCTTCTGTACCCGTGAGATCCCATCTGGAGCCTTTTCCGGCGATCTACCGGAGGGGATTCGATCACGGAGGGCTTCTACATCAACACCATAGCCTCTCTGAAGATGTGTGAGTAGTTTACCATAGACCTCCGGGTCCATAGTTATTAGCTAGATGGCTTGTTCTGTATCTTTGGTTCTCAATACAAAGTTCTCCTCGATGTTCTTGGAGATCTATTCGATGTAATACTTTTTGCGGTGTGTTTGCCGAGATCCGATGAATTGTGGATTTATGATCAAGTTTATCTATGAACAATATTTGGTTCTTCTCTGAATTCTTATATGCATGATTTGATATCTTTGCAAGTCTCTTCGAATTATCGGTTTAGTTTGGCCTACTAGATTGATCTTTCTTGCAATGGGAGAAGTGCTTAGCTTTGGGTTCAATCTTGCGGTGTGCTTTCCCAGTGATAATAGGGGCAGCAAGGCACATATTGTATTGTTGCTATGGAGGATAAAAAGATGGGGTTTATATCATATTGCTTGAGTTTATCCCTCTACATCATGTCATCTTGCCTAAAGCATTACTCTGTTCGTATGAACTTAATACTCTAGATGCATGCTGGATAGCGGTCGATGTGTGGAGTAATAGTAGTAGATGCAGAATCGTGTCGGTCTACTTAACACGGACGTGATGCCTATATTTCACAATCATGCCTAGATATTCTCATAACTATGCGCTCTTCTATCAATTGCTCGACAGTAATTTGTTCACCCATCGTAATACATGCTATCATGAGAGAAGCCACCAGTGAAACCTATGGCCCCCGGGTCTATTTTATATCATATAAGTTTCTGATCTACAATTCTAGTTTATTATTTATTTTATTTTACAATCTTTACTTTTCAATCTATACAACAAAAATACCAAAAATATTTATCTTATTATCTTTATCAGATCTCACTTTCGTAAGTGACCATGAAGGGATTGACAACCCCTTTATCGCGTTGGTTGCGAGGTTCTTGATTGTTTGTGCAGGTACTAGGCGACTTGCGTGTAGTCTCCTACTGGATTGATACCTTAGTTCTCAAAAACTGAGGGAAATACTCACACTAATTTGCTGCATCATCCTTTCCTCTTCAAGGAAAAAACCAACGCATGCTCAAGAGGTAGCAAGAAGGATTTCTGGCGCCGTTGCCGGGGAGATCTACGCTCAAGTCAAGACATACCAAGTACCCATCACAAACTCTTCTTCCTCACATTACATTATTTGCCGTTTGCCTCTCGTTTTTCTCTCCCCCACTTCACCTTTGCCGTTTTATTCGCCCCTTTTTCTGTTCGCCTCTTCTCACTTGCCTCTTGTGTGATTGTGTGTTGGATTGATTGTTTGTCACGCTGGCTCAAGATAATACTAAATTATGTGACTTTTCCAATACCAACAACAATGATTTTATTAGCACTCTGATTGCTCCTATTACCAATGCTGAATCTTGTGAAATTAATGCTGCTTTGTTGAATCTTGTCATGAAAGATCAATTTTCTGGCCTTTCTAGTGAAGATGCCGCTACCCATCTAAACTACTTTGTTGATTTGTGTGATATGCAAAAGAATAAAGATGTGGATAATGATATTGTTAAATTGAAGCTATTTTCGTTTTCTCTTAGAGATCGTGCTAAAACTTGGTTCTCTTCTTTCCCTAAAAATAGTATTGATTCATGGAATAAGTGCAAAGATGTTTTTATCTCTAAGTATTCTCCTCCTGCTGAGATCATCTCTCTTAGAAACGATATTATGAATTTTAAGCAACTTGATCATGAGCATGTTGCACAAGCTTGGGAGAGGATGAAATTAATGATACATGCTACCTCTTGAGCACTGCGTTGGTTTTCCCTTGAAGAGGAAAGGGTGATGCAACAAAGTAGCGTAAGTATTTCCCTCAGTTTTTGAGAACCAAGGTATCAATCCAGTAGGAGGCCACACTCAAGTCCCTTGCACCTACACAAACAAATAAGAACCTTGCAACCAACGCGATAAAGGGGTTGTCAATCCCTTCACGGCCACTTGCAAAAGTGAGAGATGATAGAGAAGATAAGATAATATTTTTGGTATTTTTATGATAAAGACTAAAAGTAAAGAAAGCAAAATAAACGGCGCAAGAAATAGCTTGTTGACGGGGGATTAATATGATGGAAAATAGACCCGGGGGCCATAGGTTTCACTAGTGGCTTCTCTCAAGATAGCATAAGTATTACGGTGGGTAAACAAATTAGTATCGAGCAATTGATAGAATTGAGCATAGTTATGATAATATCTAGGTATGATCATGTATATAGGCATCACGTCCGTGACAAGTAGACCGACTCCTGCCTGCATCTACTACTGTTACTCCACACACCGACCGCTATCCAGCATGCATCTAGAGTATTAAGTTCATAAGAACAGAGTAATGCTTTAAACAAGATGACATGATGTAGATGGATAAACTCATGCAATATGATATAAACACCATCTTTTTATCCTCGATGGCAACAATACAATACGTGTCGTTTCCCCTACTTTCACTGGGATTGAGCACCGCAAGATTGAACCCAAAGCTAAGCACTTCTCCCATTGCAAGAAAGATCAATCTAGTAGGCCAAACCAAACTGATAATTCGAAGAGACTTGCAAAGATAACCAATCATACATAAAAGAATTCAGAGAAGATTCAAATATTGTTCATAGATAATCTTGATCATAAACCCACAACTCATCGGATCTCGACAAACACACCGCAAAAGAAGATTACATCGAATAGATCTCCAAGAGAATCGAGGAGAACTTTGTATCGAGATCCAAAGAGAGAGAAGAAGCCATCTAGCTAATAACTATGGACCCGAAGGTCTGAGGTAAACTACTCACACATCATCGGAGAGGCTATGGTGTTGATGTAGAAGTCCTCCACGATCAATGCCTCCTCCGATGGAGTGCCGGAAAAGGCCCCAAGATGGGATCTCACTGTTGGAAATATGCCCTAGAGGCAATAATAAATTGGTTATTATTATATTTCCTTGTTCATGATAATCGTTTATTATCCATGCTATAATTGTATTGATAGGAAACTCAGATACATGTGTGGATACATAAACAACACCATGTCCCTAGTAAGCCTCTAGTTGACTAGCTCGTTGATCAATAGATGGTTACGGTTTCCTAACCATGGACATTGGATGTCGTTGATAACGGGATCACATCATTAGGAGAATGATGTGATGGACAAGACCCAATCCTAAGCCTAGCACAAAGATCGTGTAGTTCGTATGCTAAAGCTTTTCTAATGTCAAGTATCATTTCCTTAGACCATGAGATTGTGCAACTCCCGGATACCGTAGGAGTGCTTTGGGTGTATCAAACGTCACAACGTAACTGGGTGACTATAAAGGTGCATTACAGGTATCTCTGAAAGTGTCTGTTGGGTTGGCACGAATCGAGACTGGGATTTGTCACTCCGTGTAAACGGAGAGGTATCTCTGGGCCCACTCGGTAGGACATCATCATATGCGCAATGTGACCAAGGAGTTGATCACGGGATGATGTGTTACGGAACGAGTAAAGAGACTTGCCGGTAACGAGATTGAACAAGGTATGATACCGACGATCGAATCTCGGGCAAGTAACATACCGATAGACAAAGGGAATTGTATACGGGATTGATTAAGTCCTTGACATCGTGGTTCATCCGATGAGATCATCGTGGAACATGTGGGAGCCATCATGGGTATCCAGATCCCGCTGTTGGTTATTGACCGGAGAACGTCTCGGTCATGTCTGCATGTCTCCCGAACCCGTAGGGTCTACACACTTAAGGTTCGGTGACGCTAGGGTTGTAGAGATATTAGTATGCGGTAACCCGAATGTTGTTCGGAGTCCCGGATGAGATCCCGGACGTCACGAGGAGTTCCGGAATGGTCCGGAGGTAAAGAATTATATATAGGAAGTGCTATTTCGGCCATCGGGACAAGTTTCGGGGTCACCGGTATTGTACCGGGACCACCGGAAGGGTCCCGGGGGTCCACCGGGTGGGGCCACCTGCCCCGGGGGGCCACATGGGCTGTAGGGGGTGTGCCTTGGCCTATATGGGCCAAGGGCACCAGCCCCAAGAGGCCCATGCGCCAAGAGAGAGGAAAAAGGGGAGAGTCCTAAAGGGGGAAGGCACCTCCGAGGTGCCTTGGGGAGGATGGACTCCTCCCCACCCTTGGCCGCACCCTTCCTTGGGAGGAAGGGGCAAGGCTGCGCCTCCCCCTCTCCCTTGGCCCTATATATAGTGGGGAAAAAGGAGGAGCAAACCAATCTAAGGCCTGGCGCCTCCCTCTCCCTCCCGTGACACATCTACCTCCTCCCGCAGCGCTTAGCGAAGCCCTGTTGGAATCCCGCTACTTCCACCACGCCGTCGTGCTGCTGGATCTCCATCAACCTCTCCCTCCTCCTTGCTGGATCAAGGCATGGGAGACGTCTCCGTTCCATACGTGTGTTGAACGCGGAGGTGCCGTCCGTTCGGCGCTAGGATCATCGATGATTTGAATCACGACGAGTACGACTTCATCAACCCCGTTCACTTGAACGCTTCCGCTTAGCGATCTACAAGGGTATGTAGATGCACTCTCCTTCCTCTCGTTGCTAGTCTCTCCATAGATAGATCTTGGTGACACGTAGGAAAATTTTGAATTTATGCTACGTTCCCCAACAGTGGCATCATGAGCTAGGTCTATTGCGTAGATTCTATGCACGAGTAGAACACAAAGTAGTTGTGGGCGTTGATTTTGTTCAATATGCTTGCCGTTACTAGTCTTATCTTGATTCGGCGGCATCGTGGGATGAAGCGGCCCGGACCAACCTTACACGCACTCTTACGTGAGACCGGTTCCACCGACAAACATGCACTAGTTGCATAAGGTGGCTAGCGGGTGTTTGTCTCTCCTACTTTAGTCGGATCGGATTCGATGAAAAGGGTCCTTATGAAGGGTAAATAGCAATTGGCATATCACGTTGTGGTTTTGCGTAGGTAAGAAACGTTCTTGCTAGAAACCCATAGCAGCCACGTAAAACATGCAAACAACAATTAGAGGACGTCTAATTTGTTTTTGCAGGGTATGCTATGTGATGTGATATGGCCAAAAGGATGTGATGAATGATATATGTAATGTATGAGATTAATCATGTTCTTGTAATAGATGATCATGGAGCCCCAAGATGGAGATCAAAGGAGCTACATGATATTGGCCATATCATGTCACTATTTGATTGCATATGATGTTTATCATGTTATGCATCTTGTTTACTTAGTACGACGGTAGTAAATAAGATGATCCCTCATTAAAATTTCAAGAAGTGTTCTCCCCTAACCGTGCACCGTTGCTACAGTTCGTCGCTTCGAAGCACCACGTGTTAATCGGGTGTGATAGATCCATTCGTTCACATACAACGGGTGTAAGAAGTTTTACACATGCAAAAACACTTAGGGTTAACTTGACGAGCCTAGCATGTGAAGACATGGCCTCGGAACACAGAGACCGAAAGGTCGAACATGAGTCGTATGGAAGATACGATCAACATGAAGATGTTCACCGACGTTGACTAGTCCGTCTCACGTGTTAATTGGACACGGCCTAGCTCACTCGGATCATGTAATCACTTAGATGACTAGAGGGATGTCTATCTGAGTGGGAGTTCATAAGATGAACTTAATTATCCTGAACATAGTCAAAAGGACTTTGCAAATTATGTCATATCTCACGCTTTAGTTCTACTGTTTAATTATGTTCCTAGAGAAAATTTAGTTGAAAGTTGATAGTAGCAATTATGCGGACTAGGTCCGTAAACTGAGGATTGTCCTCATTGCTTCATAGAAGGCTTATGTCCTTAATGCACCGCTCAGTGTGCTGAACCTCGAACGTTGTCTGTGGATGTTGTGAACATCTGACATACACGCTTTGATAACTACATGATAGTTCAGTTAAAACGGTTTAGAGTTGAGGCACCAAAGACGTTTTGAAATGTCGCGAAACATATGAGATGTTTTGAGGGCTGAAATTGGGATTTCAAGCTCGTGCCCACGTCAAGAGGTATAAGACCTCCGACGATTTTCTTAACCTGCAAACTAAGGAGAAAAGCTCAATTGTTGAGCTTGTGCTCGGATTGTCTGAGTACAACAATCATTTGAATCAAGTGGGAGTTGATCTTCCAGATAAGATAGTGATGTTTCTCCGAAGTCATTACCACCAAGTTGCTAGAGCTTCTTGATGAACTATAATATATCGGGGACATATATGATGATCCTTGAGATATTCGCGATGTTTGACACCACGAAAGTAGAAATCAAGCAGGAGCATCAATTGTTGATGGTTGATGAAACCACTAGTTTCAAGAAGGGCAAGGGCACGAAGGGATACTTCATAAAACGGCAATTCAGCTGCTGCTCTAGTGAAGAAACCCAAGGTTGAACCCAAACCCGAGACTAAGTGCTTCTGTAATAAAGGGAACAACCACTGGAGCAGAATTACCCTAGATACTTGGTAGATTAGAAGGCTGGCAAGGTCGATAGAAGTATATTGGATATACATTATGTTAATGTGTACTTTACTAGTACTCCTAGTAGCACCAGGGTATTAGATACCGGTTCGGTTGCTAAGTGTTAGTAACTCGAAATAAAAGCTACAGAAAAACGGAGACTAGCTAAAGGTGAGCTGACGATATGTGTTGGAAGTATTTCCAATGTTGATATGATCAAGCATCGCACGCTCCCTCTACCATCGAGATTGGTGTTTGCGTTGAGCATAGACATGATTGGATTATGTCTATCGCAATACGGTTATTCATTTAAGGAGAATAATGGTTACTCTGTTTATTTGAATAATACCCTCAATGGTCTTACGCCTAAAATGAATGGTTTATTGAATCTCGATCGTAGTGATACACATGTTCATGCCAAAAGATAGTAATGATAGTACCACCTACTTGTGGCACAGCCACGTAAGTCATATCGGTATAAAACGCATGAAGAAGCTCCATGTTGATGGATCTTTGGGCTCACTCGTTTTTGAAAAGTTTGAGACATGCGAACCATGCCTATTGGTGTATATGCATGAAGAAACTCCATGCAAATGGACCGTTTGGACTCACTTGATTTTGAATCACTTGAGGCATGCAAATCATACCACATGGGCAAGATGACTGAAAGCCTCGTTTTCAGTAAAATGGAACAAGAAAGCAACTTGTTGGAAGTAATACATTTTTGATGTGTGCAGTCCAATGAGTGCTGAGGTGTGTAGTGGATATCGTTATGTTCTTACTTCACAGATAATTTGAGTAGATGTTGAGTATATTTACTTGATGAATCACGAGTCTGAATTATTGAAAGGTTCAAGTAATTTCAGAGTGAAGTTGAAAGATCGTCGTGACAAGAGGATAAAAGATCTATGATATGATCATAGAGATGAATATCTGAATTACGAGTTTGGCACAAAATTAAGACATTGTGGAAATTGGTTCACAACTGATACAGCCTGGAACACCATAGTGTGATGGTGTGTCCGAACATCATAACTGCACCCTATTGGATATGATGCATACCATGATGTCTCTTATCAAATTACCACAATAGTTTATGGGTTAGGCATTAGAGACAACCACATTCACTTTAAATAGGGCACCACGTAATTCCGATGAGATGACACCGTATGAACCATGGTTTAGAGAAACCTAAGCTGTCATTTCTTAAAAGTTTGGGGCTGCGACGCTTATGTGGAAAAGTTTCAGGCCGATAAGCTCGAACCCAAAGCGGATAAATGCATCTTCATAGGACAACCCAAAAACAGTTGGGTATACCTCCTGTCTCAGATCCGAAAGCAATAAAGGATTGCTTCTAGAATCGGGTCCTTTCTCGAGGAAAAGTTTCTCTCGAAAGAATTGAGTGGGAGGATGGTGGAGACTTGATGAGGTTATTGAACCGTTACTTCAACCAGTGTATAGCAGGGCACAAAGAGTTGTTCCTGCGGCACCTACACCAATTGAAGTGGAAGCTTATGATAGTGATCATGAAACTTCAGATCAAATCACTACCAAACCTCGTGGGATGACAAGGATGTGTACTACTTCAGAGTGGTACGTAATCCTGTCTTGGAAGTCATGTTGCTAGACAACAATGAACCTACGAGCTATGGAGAAGCGATGGTGGGCCCGGATTCTGATAAATGGCTCGAGGCCATATAATCCGAGAGAGGATCCATATATGAAAACAAAGTGTAGACTTTGGAAGAACTACTTGATGGTCGTAAGGCTGTTAGGTACATATGGATTTTAAAAGGAAGACGGACAATGATGGTAAGTATCACCGTTAAGAAAGCTCGACTTGTTGTTAAGATGTTTCCCGACAAGTTCAAGGAGTTGACTACGATGAGACTTTCTCACTCGTAGCGATGCTAAGAGTCTGTTGGAATTATATTAGCGATTACTGCATTATTTATGAAATCTTGCAGATAGGATGTCAAAACATTGTTTCCTCGACGATTTTCTTGAGAAAAGGTTGTATGTGATACAACCGGAAGGTTTTGTCAATCCTGAAAGATGCTAATAAGTATGCAAAGCTCCAGCAATCCTTCTGAGGACTGGAGTAAGCATCTCGGAGTTGGAATGTATGCTTTGATGAGATGATCAAAGATTTTGGGTGTATACAAAGTTTGTGAGAAACTTGTATTTCCAAAGAAGTGAGTGGGAGCACTATAGAATTTCTGATGAGTATATGTTGTTGACACATTGTTGATCAGAAATGATGTAGAATTTATGGAAAGCATATAGGGTTATTTAGAAAGTGTTTTTCAATGGAAAGCCTGGATTAAGCTACTTGAACATTGAGCATCAAGATCTATAAGGATAGATCAAAACGCTTAATGGTACTTTCAAATGAGCACATACCTTGACATGATCTTGAAGTTGTTCAAGATGGACCAGTCAAAGAAGGAGTTCTTGCCTGAGTTGTAAGGTATGAAGTTAAGACTTAAAGCTCGACCACGGCAGAATAGAGAGAAAGGACGAAGGTCGTCCCCTATGCTTAAGACATAGGCTCTACAGTATGCTATGCTGTGTACCGCACCTGAAATGTGCCTTGCCATGAGTCAGTCAAGGGGTACAAGAGTGATCCAAGAATGGATCACAAGACAGCGGTCAAAGTTATCCTTAGTAACTAGTGGACTAAGGAATTTTCTCGATTATGGAGGTGGTAAAAGAGTTCGTCATAAAGGGTTACGTCGATGCAAGCTTAACACCTATCCGGATAGCTCTGAGTAGAGATACCGGATACATATAATGGAGCAACAATTTAGAATAGCTCCAAGTAGAACAGTTATTTGGATTAGCTCCAAATAGAACGTGGTAGCTACATCTAGGAGATGACATAGAGATTTGTAAAGCACACACGGATCTGAAAGGTTCGGACCCGTTGACTAAAACCTCTCTCACAAGCAACATGATCAAACCTAGAACTCATTGAGTGTTAATCACATAGTGATGTGAGCTAGACTACTGACTCTAGTAAACTCTTGGGTGTTAGTCACATGGTGATGTGACCTGTGAATGTTAATCACATGGCGATGTGAACTAGATTATTGACTCTAGTGCAAGTGGGAGACTGTGAAATATGCCCTAGAGGCAATAATTAAATTGTTATTTATTATATTTTTGTTTCATGATAATTCGTTATTATCCATATCTATAATTGTATTGATAGGAAACTCAGATACATGTGTGGATACATAGACAACACCATGTCCCTAGTAAGCCTCTAGTTGACTAGCTCGTTGATCAATAGATGGTTACGGTTTCCTAACCATGGACATTGGATGTCGTTGATAACGGGATCACATCATTAGGAGAATGTGTGATGGACAAGACCCAATCCTAAGCCTAGCACAAAGATCGTGTAGTTCGTATGCTAAAGCTTTTCTAATGTCAAGTATCATTTCCTTAGACCATGAGATTGTGCAACTCCCAGATATCGTAGGAATGCTTTGGGTGTATCAAACGTCACAACGTAACTGGGTGACTATAAAGGTGCATTACAGGTATCTCTGAAAGTGTCTGTTGGGTTGGCACGAATCGAGACTGGGATTTGTCACTCCGTGTAAACGGAGAGGTATCTCTGGGCCCACTCGGTAGGACATCATCATATGCGCAATGTGACCAAGGAGTTGATCACGGGATGATGTGTTACGGAACGAGTAAAGAGACTTGCCGGTAAAGAGATTGAACAAGGTATAAAGATACCGACGATCGAATCTCGGGCAAGTAACATACCGATAGACAAAGGGAATTGTATACGGGATTGATTAAGTCCTTGACATCGTGGTTCATCCGATGAGATCATCGTGGAACATGTGGGAGCCATCATGGGTATCCAGATCCCGCTGTTGGTTATTGACCGGAGAACGTCTCGGTCATGTCTGCATGTCTCCCGAACCCGTAGGGTCTACATACTTAAGGTTCGGTGACGCTAGGGTTGTAGAGATATTAGTATGCGGTAACCCGAATGTTGTTCGGAGTCCCGGATGAGATCCCGGACGTCATGAGGAGTTCCGGAATGGTCCGGAGGTAAAGAATTATATATAGGAAGTGCTATTTCGGCCATCGGGACAAGTTTCGGTGTCATCGGTATTGTACCGGGACCACCGGAAGGGTCCCGGGGGCCCACCGGGTGGGGCCACCTGCCCCGGGGGGGCACATGGGCTGTAGGGGGTGTGCCTTGGCCTATATGGTCCAAGGGCACCAGCCCCAAGAGGCCCATGCGCCAAGATATGGGAAAAGAGGAGAGTCCTAAAAGGGGAAGGCACCTCCGAGGTGCCTTGGGGAGGATGGACTCCTCCCCACCCTTGGCCGCACCCTTCCTTGGAGGAAGGGGCAAGGCTGCGCCTCCCCCTCTCCCTTGGCCCTATATATAGTGGGGAAAAAGGAGGAGCAAACCAATCTAAGGCCTGGCGCCTCCCTCTCCCTCCCGTGACACATCTACCTCCTCCCGCAGCGCTTAGCGAAGCCCTGTTGGAATCCCGCTACTTCCACCACGCCGTCGTGCTGCTGGATCTCCATCAACCTCTCCCTCCTCCTTGCTGGATCAAGGCATGGGAGACGTCTCCGTTCCGTACGTGTGTTGAACGCGGAGGTGCCGTCCGTTCGGCGCTAGGATCATCGATGATTTGAATCACGACGAGTACGACTTCATCAACCCCGTTCACTTGAACGCTTCCGCTTAGCGATCTACAAGGGTATGTAGATGCACTCTCCTTCCTCTCGTTGCTAGTCTCTCCATAGATAGATCTTGGTGACACGTAGGAAAATTTTGGATTTATGCTACGTTCCCCGACACTCACGGGTACAGAAGGTTGCGGCGGTGGAATTAGGTTTTCGTGGTGCTCCTCGATGGTTTGGGGTACGTAGGTATATATAGGAGGAAGAAGTAGGTCAGTGGAGCCACAAGGGGCCCACGAGGGTGGAGGGCGCGCCCAGGGGGGTAGGCGCGCCCCTTGCCTCGTGGCCTCCTCGTTGATTGCTTGATGTCCACTCCAAGTCCTATGGATCACGTTTGTTCCAAAAATCACGCTCCCGAAGGTTTCATTCCGTTTGGACTTCGTTTGATATTCTTTTTCTGCGAAACACTGAAATAGGCAAAAAACAGCAATTTGGACTGGGCCTCCGGTTAATAGGTTAGTCCCAAAAATAATATAAAAGTGTATAAATAAGCCCATTAAACATCCAAAACAGAATATATAATAGCATGGAACAATCAAAAATTATAGATACGTTGGAGACTTATCAAGCATCCCCAAGTTTAATTCCTGCTCGTTGTCGAGTAGGTAAATGATAAAACAGAATTTTTGATGTGGAATGCTTCTTAGCATAATTTTCAATGTAATTATTTTTATTGTGGCATGAATATTTAGATCCAAAAGATTCAAGATAAAAGTTTAATGTTGACATAAAAACAATAATACTTCAAACATGCTAACCAAGCAATTATGTCTTATCAAAATAACATAGCCAAAGAAAGCTTATCCCTACAAAATCATATAGTTAGGCTATGTTTCAATTTCGTCACACAAAACGTTCTCATCATGCATAACCCTGATGACAAGCCGAGCAATTGGTTCATACTTTTTAACGCGCTTTAGCCTTTTCAACCCTTACGCAATACATGAGCGCAAGCCATGGATATAGCACTATGGGTGGAATACAGTATAATGATGGGGGTTATGAGAAGACAAAAAGGTAGAAAGTCTCACATTGATGCGGCTAATCAATAGGCTATGGAGATGCCCATCAATTGATGTCAATGAGAGGAGTAGGGATTGCCATGCAACGGATGCACTAGAGCTATAAATGTATGAAAGCTCAACAAAAGAAACTAAGTGGGTGTGCATCCAACTTGCTTGCTCACGATGACCTAGGGCATTTTGAGGAAGCCCACCATTGGAATATACAAGCCAAGTTCTATAATGAAAAATTCCCACTAGTATATGATAGTGACAACATAGGAGACTCTCTATCATGAAGATCACGGTGCTACTTTGAAGCACAAGTGTGGAAAAAGGATAGTAACATTGTCCCTTCTCTCTTTTTCTCTCATCATTTTTTTCTTGGGCCTTCTTTTTTTCTTCTTTGGCCTCTTTTTTTAGTTCGGAATCTTATCCCGACTTGTGGGGGAATCATAGTCTCCATCATCCTTTCCTCACATCACAATGCACTAATAATGATGATCATCACACTTTTATTACTTACAACTCAAGAATTACAACTCAATACTTAGAACAAAATATGACTCTATGTGAATGCCTCCGGTGGTGTACCGGGATATGCAATGAATCAAGAGTGACATGTATGAAAAATTATGAATGGTGGCTTTGCCACAAATATGATGTCAACTACATGATTAAGCAAAGCAATATGACTGTCGGTGTCAAAACCGGCGGATCTCGGGTAGGGGGTCCCGAACTGTGCGTCTAGGCCTGATGGTAACAGGAGGCAGGGGACACGATGTTTTACCCAGGTTCGGGCCCTCTTGATGGAGGTAAAACCCTACGTTCTGCTTGATTAATATTGATGATATGGATAGTAGAAGAGTAGATCTACCACGAGATCAGAGAGGCTAAACCCTAGAAGCTAGCCTATGGTACGATTGTATGTTGTGATTGTTGTCCTACGGACTAAAAACCTTCGGTTTATATAGACACCGGAGAGGGTTAGGGTTACACAAAGTCGGTTACAAAGGAGGAGATATCCATATTCGTATTGCCTAGCTTGCCTTCCACACCAAGTAGAGTCCCATCCGGACACGAGACGAAGTCTTCAATCTTATATCTTCATAGTCTAACAGTCCGGCCAATGGAGATAGTCTGGCTGTCCGGAGACCCCCTAATCTAGGACTCCCTCAGTAGCCCCTGAACCAGGCTTCAATGACGATGAGTCCGGCACGCAGTATTGTCTTCAGCATTGCAAGGCGGGTTCCTTCTCCGAATACATCACAGAAGAACTTGAAAATGAGGATAGTGTCCGACCCTGCAAAATAAGTTCCACGTACCACCGTAGAGAGAATAATATTTTCGCAGATCTAATTTGCTGGCTTGTTTCGGCAGCATGGCGTTATGTCATGGCCCGGTGATTATTCGAACCGTTCCCTTTAACCAGCCCCGCATATAACGCGAGGCAGTTTTTCGACACCTCTTGTCAAAGCAGAGATCGTGTCCCCTTATTACGGGATTCTCATTAATACGAGCGTGGGTAACCCAACCGCGCCATCAACTGCGGTGCTTGGGGATAAGCGAGTTTTACCAGGCAAGTGGGACGCTTAGCTTCGTCCGCCCATATAAAGGGATAAGGATTCACCTTTCTATCCACGCCTTCTTCCTCCTTTGCTCATCCGTTTTCGCACACTCGAGCTCTAGCACCCAAGTCCACACTTCCCAGCTCAACCTTCTCCAACCATGTCCGGAGCGGGAGGCAGGTGGATGGTCTCCTCCGTCACGGAGGGAGACATCAAAAGCTGTGCGGAGCCGGATACTTAGCCGTGAACATCGCGCATCGGCTGCCTGCTGTGGGGCAGATCGTCCCTACCCTGAAACCTCACGAGAGGGTAGTTTTCCTTCACCACTTCCTTCGTGGACTAGGGTTTCCCCTCCATCCATTCGTCCGTGGTCTCATGTTCTACTACAGGCCGGACTTTCATGATCTGGCCCCGAACTTCATCCTCAACATTTCGGCGTTCATCGTCGTGTGTGAGGCTTTCCTCCGCATCCGGCCCCACTTCGGCCTGTGGTTAAAGGCCTTCAATATCAAGCCGAAGTAGTACGAGGCCAACAAGCAGAATGCGGCGGAGCCATGGTGGGCAAGATGCCCAACGTCATATGGCTCGAAGGCTCCTTCGTGGAGACAATAAAGGGATGGCAATCGGCGTGGTTCTACATCACCGAGCCGTGCGACGCCAAATGGGCGGCAGCCCCTGAGTTTCGATCTGGATTCCCAACACGGCTCACTTCCTGGAAAGAGAAGGGCTTGTCGTGGGGTTCATCGGTGGAGCTGGATGGACTCCAGAAATGTATCTGGAGTATGGCGAGCAAGAAGCTCAAGCTTGTCAACATAGTCCAAGTTATGCTCATCTGCCGGATCCTCCCGTGTCAACAACGGGATTTTACCTTGTGGGAGTTCGACCTGGCCCAGCACCAGACTTTGAGTGAGCTCTTCGATACGACGCATAAGGACGTCTGGAAGGTGCTGTTCAAGGGCGCCAAGGTCCCCCCTTCTCTCGCCGAGGACCGCGGACTAAGCGCAAAGCGTCTAGCGCGTTCGGTGAGTTCAATACGTCCCATAGGACATTTATTTTCCCTAGCTTAATTATGCACGGGGTCTAATCTCCATGCCTTTGACAGGACTGGGTGGAGATGTCGGGGCAGATTAACTGTCCGGCCCCTTTGCCCGAAGACACTGCGAGTGCTCTCTTGATGGAGATGCTGGCTCCGGCTCCTTACAAGGTGCCGGAGAAGACCAAGAAGGCCAAGGGAACCTGAAAGAGTTCCCGAGAACAGGTGTTATCAGACTCATCGTCCAATAACTCTGCGGCACACTCTTCCCCCGAAGACGAGGAGTAGTCCTGGCCATCTCAGGCCCGGCCCTGTCGGCCCACCCAGGCCCGGCCCTAAAATCCAGGGCCTAGGCCCGATGGGCTTGTCCGTGGGCTGGGCTTGGGCCTGAGTTTTGAGCCCATCAGCAGGGCCTGGACGGGCTTGGGCTTAGCATATTGGCATTTTAAGGAAGAGGCCTGGCCCACGGCCCTAAGCCCTAAGGGCTTTTCAGGGCTTTTTATGAGATGGGCCGGGCTTGGGCTTGAAAAGTAGGCCCGCTGGTAGGGCCTGGGAGGGCCTGGGCCTCAGTTTTCTGCCATGGGCTTTTTTAGGCCCGGCCCAAGCCCGGCCCATGGCCAGATATAACGAGGAGGAAGAAGAAGATGCTCCCCCTCCAGGCGGGGGATACAAGAAAAGGAAGGCCGCCCCAACTGGGGAGGCCGAAGGGTCCAAGAAGGGGAGGACTCTTGAGGGAGTCCTGGATTAGGGGGTGTCCGGATGGCCGGACTATACCTTCAGCCGGACTCCTGGACTATGAAGATACAAGATTGAAGACTCCGTCCCGCGTCCAGAAGGGACTTTCCTTGGCATGGAAGGCAAGCTTGGCGATACGGATATGAAGATCTCCTACCATTGTAACCGACTTTGTGTAACCCTAACCCTCTCCGGTGTCTATATAAACCAGGGGGTTTTAGTCCGTAGGACAACATACACATCAACAATCATACCATAGGCTAGCTTCTAGGGTTTAGCCTCTCCGATCTCGTGGTAGATCTATTCTTGTACTACCCATATCATCAATATTAATCAAGCAGGACATAGGGTTTTACCTCCATCGAGAGGGCCCGAACCTGGGTAAAAACTTCGTGTCCCTTGCCTCCTGTTACCATCTGGCCTAGACGCACAGTTCGGGACCCCCTACCCGAGATCCGCCGGTTTTGACACCGACATTGGTGCTTTCATTGAGAGTTCCTCTGTGTCGTCGCCGTCAGGCTCGATGGCTCCTACGATCATCAATAGCGATGCAGTCCAGGGTGAGACCTTCCTCCCCGGACAGATCTTCGTCTTCAGCGGCTTCGCACTGCGGGCCGATTCACTCGGCCGTCTGGAGCAGATCGAAAGCTATACCCCTGGCCATCTGGTCAGATTTGGAAGTTTAAACTACACGGCTGACATCCGCGGGGACTTGATCTTCGACGGATTCGAGCCACTGCCGAGCGCGCCGCATTGTCACGACGAGCATGATCTAGCTCTGCCGCCGAACAGTGCCCTGGAGGCCGCACCCGCATCGGCTCCGACCCTCAATTCGGAGCCAACTGCACCGATCGAGGATGGGCGGTCGGACGCCACCTCGGGGGCTGCGACCCCAACGGCGATTGAGCCGAACACCAGCCCCATACTCTGCGAGACTCGTGACTCCAAGGAGCCGGACTCCTCTCCGGACTCTAAACCCTCCGCGCCCCTGCCGATCGAATCCGATTGGGCGCCGATCATGGAGTTCACTGCCGCGGACATCTTTCAGCACTCGCCTTTCAGCGATATCCTGAAGTCACTGAAGTCTCTCTCTTTATCAGGAGAGCCCTGGCCGGACTACGGTCAGCAAGGTTGGGGTACGGACGATGAACAAATTCAAAGCCCACCCACCACCCACTTTGTAGCCACTGTCGACGACTTAACCGACATGCTCTTTGACTCCGAAGACATCGACGGTATGGACGCCGATGAAGGAGATGATGAAGAACCAGCGCCTACTAGGCCCTGGAAAGCCACCTCGTCGTATGACATATATATGGTGGACACCCCAAAAGAGGGAGATGGCGATGGAATAGCGGAGGATGACCCCTCCAAGAAACAGCCTAAGCGCCGGCGTTAGCGGCGCCGCTCAAAATCCTGCCAAAACAAATACGGTGATTCCAGCACGGGAGATAATAATACTCCGGAAAGCGCCGAAGAAAACCCCCTCCAGCAAGATTTAGCACATGAGGATGGAGAAACCAACCCTCATGAGAGAGCGGCAGACAGAGAGGTCGAGGACGATAATTCTATGCCTCCCTCCGAAGACGAGGCAAGCCTCGACGATGACGAATTCGTCGTGCCAGAGGATCCCGTCGAGCAAGAGCGTTTTCAACGCAGGCTTATGGCCATGGCAAGAAGCCTCAAGAAAAAACAGCAACAGCTTAGAGCTGATCAAGATTTGCTAGTCGACAGATGGACTGAAGTCCTTGCGGCCGAAGAGCATAAACTCGAACGCCCCTCCAAGAGCTACCCAAAGCGTAGGTTGCTACCCCGATTAGAGGAGGAAGCATTTGATGCGGCCGACCGGCCACCTCGTGGCCGCGACAGAGAGGCCTCTCGGCCCTCCACTCAAGCCGCACCCCGTACCAAGGCACGGGAATATGCGCCAGACTTATGAGACATGTTGGAGGACAAGGCAAGGCAAACAAGATCGATCTACGGATCGCGTGGGTGCCCCACGGCTCAAGACGGTAACCGTCACGCCGGCCACAAATTCGGCAGGGCCGAACACAGTAGACAAGGCTCATTGGAGCTACGTCATGATATAGCCCAGTACAGAGGCGCCACACACCCACTATGCTTTACAGACGAAATAATGGATCATCAAATCCCCGAGGGTTTCAAACCCGTAAACAATGAATCATATGATGGCACAACAGATCCTGCGGTATGGATCGAGGATTGTCTCCTTCATATCCACATGGCCCGCGGCGATGATTTCCATGCCATCAAATACCTCCCACTCAAGCTTAAAGGACCAGCTCAGCATTGGCTTAACAGCTTGCCAACAGGATCGATCAGTTGTTGGGAGGACCTGGAAGCCGCATTCCTTGACAATTTCCAGGGCACTTATGTGCGACCCCCAGACGCCGATGACCTAAGTCACGTAATTCAGCAGCCAGAGGAATGGGCCAGGCAATTCTGGACACGGTTCCTAACAAAGAAAAATCAAATAGTTGACTGTCCGGACGCTGAGGCCCTAGCAGCCTTCAAGCACAATATCCGTGACGAGTGGCTGGCCCGGCACCTTGGACAGGAAAAGCCAAAATCTATGGCAGCACTCATGACACTCATGACCCGCTTTTGCGCGGGAGAAGACAGCTGACTTTCTCGTAGCAACAATATGACCAAGAACCCTGGTAATTCGGACACCAGAAACAGTAGTGGCAGGTCGCGTCGCAACAAGCAGAAGCGCCGCATTAACGGTGACAACGCTAAGGATACGACAGTTAATGCCGGATTCAGAGGCTCTAAATCCGATCAGCGGAAAAAGCCATTCAAAAGGAATCAGGGGCCCGTCCAGTTTGGACCGAATACTCGACCGCTTGTGCCAGATACATGGCACCCCCAAAAAGCCGGCCAATCACACCAACAGGGATTGTTGGGTGTTCAAGCAGGCAGGCAAGTTAAACGCCGAAAATGAAGACAAGGGGCTGCATAGCGATGACGACGAGGAGCCCCAGCCGCCGAACAACAGTGGACAAAAGGGTTTTCCCCCACAAGTGCGGACGGTGAACATGATATACGCAACCCACGTCCCCGAAAGGGAGCAGAAGCGCGCGTTAAGGGAACCTAGAGGCAATAAAATTGGTTATTATTATATTTCCTTGTTCATGATAATCGTTTATTATCCATGCTAGAATTGTATTGATAGGAAACTCAGATACATGTGTGGATACATAGACAACACCATGTCCCTAGTAAGCCTCTAGTTGACTAGCTCGTTGATCAATAGATGGTTACGGTTTCCTGACCATGGACATTGGATGTTTTTGATAACGGGATCACATCATTAGGAGAATGATGTGATGGACAAGACCCAATCCTAAGCCTAGCAAGATCGTGTAGTTGTATGCTAAAGCTTTTCTAATGTCAAGTATCATTTCCTTAGACCATGAGATTGTGCAACTCCCGGATACCGTAGGAGTGCTTTGGGTGTGCCAAACGTCACAACGTAACTGGATGGCTATAAAGGTACACTACAGGTATCTCCGAAAGTGTCTGTTGGGTTGGCACGAATCGAGACTGGGATTTGTCACTCCGTGTAAACGGAGAGGTATCTCTGGGCCCACTCGGTAGGACATCATCATAATGTGCACAATGTGACCAAGGAGTTGATCACGGGATGATGTGTTACGAAACGAGTAAAGAGATTGACAGGTAATCGGAAGATTGAACAAGGTATCGGGATACCGACGATCGAATCTCGGGCAAGTATCGTACCGCTAGACAAAGGGAATGTATACGGGATTGATTGAATCCTCGACATCGTGGTTCATATGAGAGTGCATTAACATGTGGGATACCAACATGGGTAGTCAATCAGCCTTTGGTCTTGAGCTAGGCGCCAAATGGGTAAACGAAGCAGATCCACATAGTTTGCGTTGATTCGTGTGAGCCGAGTAGATGTATGTCTTCGGATCTATGTCGCATGGTCCTGTCTGGACCGTTGATAGGGAACTCCGTACTCTAAACACTTAAGGTTCGGTGACGCTAGAGTTGTTATGGGAAATAGTATGTGGTTACCGAAGGTGTTCGGAGTCCCGGATGAGATCCCGGACATGACGAGGAGCTCCGGAATGGTCCGGAGGTGAAGATTCGGATATATTGGACGAAGGGTATTGGAGTCCGGAAGTGTTCCGGGGGTATCAGGCTATGGCCAGCATGACCGAAAGGTGTTTCGGGAGCCCCGGCAAGTGTGGGAGGGCCTCATGGGCCAAAGGGGAAGGGGCAAACCAGCCCACTAAGGGGTGGTGCGCCCCCCACACCCTTTCCCACGTTACTTGGGGGGTTGGGGCGCCTCCACCTGGCTTGGGAGGCAAGCCTCCACCTGCTTGGCTTGGGGGGCAAGTCTCCCTAGGATTTTCCCTAGGGAGATCCAATCTGCCTAGCCGCCGCCCCCTAGGGGAAACCCTAGGGCGCCTCCCCCTCTCCCCTTGCCCCTATATATAGTGGAGGGGTGGGAGGGCAGCCGTGACCTCTTCCCTGGCGCAGCCCTCCCTCCTCCAACTCTTCCTCCTCCTCCGTAGAGCTTGGCGAAGCCCTGCAGGAATACCACAAGCTCCACCACCACGTCGTGATGCTGGAGTTCTCCCTCAACTTCTCCTCTCCCCTTGCTGGATCAAGAAGGAGGAGAAACGTCCCCGGGCTGTACGTGTGTTACTCGGCATGATATATCCCAAAAGATGAAGATGCTAAAAGTTATCAATGGAAGTGGTTGGTACCTCGCTTGGTTGAACATTATTACCAGAAGCACGACCGTCCAGTTTATCTATTGTTTTGCAATTAGTAGGTGCATAGAAATCTCGGCAAATCTTAGAGAATCAGCAGTACTTGAATCCTACGAGCTACGACTCCTTATTCCGGCATGTCGTCTTGCAAATGCCTTCCGCTGGTGGAGGATGCAAACCTCAACCTCCCACTAAGTATGCTAGATTACTCCATAGAGTGATCTTGGGTGATAGCATAGTAATAATTTTAAATTTCTGGAGTACGAGTCCTCTATATTAAGAGGCGCTACATCGATGAGCTAGTTACAAGTGCGTATTTCTATGCACATATAGTACCAAACAAAAGAGATTCATGGTTTGTGGTTGTCGTTCAGAGATAATTGGCAATTCTGGCTCGTTGAACTTAGTCTTATCTTGATTCGGCGGCATCGTGGGATGAAGCGGCCCGGACAACCGACTTACACGTACTGCTTACGTGAGACTGGTTCCACCGACTGACATGCACTAGTTGCATAAGGTGGCTAGCGGGTGTCTGTCTCTCCCACTTTAGTCGGATCGGATTCGATGAAAAGGGTCCTTATGAAGGGTAAATAGAAATTGGCATATCACGTTGTGGTTTTGGCGTAGGTAAGAAACGTTCTTGCTAGAAACCTATAGCAGCCACGTAAAAACTTGCAACAACAATTAGAGGACGTCTAACTTGTTTTTGCAGCATATGCCTTGTGATGTGATATGGCCAAAAGGATGTGATGAATGATATATGTGATGTATGAGATTGATCATGTTCTTGTAATAGGAATCACGACTTGCATGTCGATGAGTATGACAACCGGCAGGAGCCATAGGAGTTGTCTTAATTTATTTATGACCTGCGTGTCAACATAAACGTCATGTAATTACTTTACTTTATTGCTAAACCGTTAGCCATAGTAGTAGAAGTAATAGATGACGAGACAACTTCAAGAAGACACGATGATGGAGATCATGGTGTCATGCCGGTGACAAGATGATCATGGAGCCCCGAAGATGGAGATCAAAGGAGCATATGATATTGGCCATATCATGTCACTTATTTGATTGCATGTGATGTTTATCATGTTTTACATCTTATTTCTTAGAACGACGGTAGCTTAAATAAGATGATCCCTCACTAAAATTTCAAGAAGTGTTCCCCCTAACTGTGCACCGTTGCGAAGGTTCGTTGTTTCGAAGCACCACGTGATGATCGGGTGTGATAGATTCTAACGTTCGAATACAATCGGGTGTAGAGCCAGATTTACACACGCAATACACTTAGGTTGACTTGACTGAGCCTAGCATGTACAGACATGGCCTCAGGAACACGGAAGACCGAAAGGATACACATAGAGTCGTATAGAAGATATTGATCTAACATGAGATTTCACCGATGTTGGCAGTCCGTCTCACGTGATGATGGCACTCAGTATGCCGTCTCAGTGATGATCAGACACAGAGCCTACGTACGCATTCGGATCAATAGTTCATGAGCTAGTGATGTATCTTGCTAGAGGGATATGCGTACTATCGTAGTGGGAGTTCCAATGGTATATATATATCTGCCATATGAACTTCAATATATCCATGAACATAGTCTAAATTGCTTTCGCAAATATGTTGTAGATAAATAGCTTCACGTTGATAGATCCCTGTTTCATATGTACGTTCCTAGAGAAAGATTAAGTGAAAGATATTGTAAGCAATGATGCGGACTAGGTCCATGTAGTCCGAGGAGTGTCCTCACATGCTACACAGAAGGCTTACGTCTTTGATGCACCGCTCGATGGTGCACAACCCCTACAACGTCGTCTGTGGATGTTGTGAACACCTGACAGACACATCTGATGCTACTGTGATAGTTTAGTGCACCATACTTTACGGCTTAGAATCGGGATTCCAATGACGTTTTGAACGCCATAGAACATATGAGATGTTCCAAGAGCTGAAATTGGGATTTCAGGCTCATGCCCGTGTTGAGAGGTGTGAGACCTCTGACAAGTTCTTTTGCCAACAAGATGGAGGAGAATAGCTCAGCTAGTGAGCATGTGCTCAGAATGTCTGGGTGCTACAATCACTTAAATCAAGTGGGAGTTAAACTTCCAGATAAGATAGTGATTGATAGAGTTCTCAAGCCACTATCACTAAGCTACTAGATCTTCGTGATGAACTATGACATGCAAGGGATGGAGTTGATCCCAGGAGCTGTTCGCGGTGCTTAAGACCGCAAAAAGGTAGAAATCAAGAAGGAGCATCAAGTGTTGATGGTTTAACAAGACCACTGGTTTCAAGAAGGGCAAGGGCTAGAAGGGAAACTTCATGGATGGCAAACCAGTTGCCGCTCCAGTGAAGGAACCCAAGGTTGAACCCAAACCCGAGACTAAGTGCTTCTATTGTAAGGGGAACGGTCACTGGTAGCGGAATTACCCCAAATGCATGGTAGATAAGAAGGCTGGCAACTTCAACAAAGTATATACGTGTTATTAATGTGTACCTCACTAGTACTCCTGGTAGCACCTGGGTATTGGATACCGGTTCAGTTGCTATTATTGGTGACTTGAAGCAAAAGCTACGGACTAAACGGAGACTGGCTAAGGGCGAGGTGACGATGTGTGTTGGAAGTGTTTCCAAAGTTGATGAGATCACCATCGCACGCTCCATCTGCCTTCGGGATTAGTATTGAACCTAGATAAATGTTATCAGGTGTCTACGTTGAGCATGAATATGATTAGATCATGTTCATTGCAATACGGTCATTCATTTAAGTTAGAGAATAATGGTTATTCTGTTTACATGAATGATACCTTTCATGGTCATGCACCCTATGTGAATGGTTCATTGAATCTCGGTCGTGGTAATACACATGTTCACGCCAAAAGATGTAGAGTTAATAATGATAGTACCACTTTCTCGTGGCACTGCCGCTTAGGTCATATTGGCGTAAGATGCATGAAGAAACTCCATGTCGATGGATGTTTGGAGTCACTTGATTTTGAATCGCTTGACACATGCGAGCCATGCCTCATGGGCAGGATGACTAAGACCCCGTTTTCAGGTACAATGAAACGGGCAAGTGACTTGTTGGAAATCATGCATGCTGATGCGTGTGATCCAATGAGAATTGAAGCATGCAGTGGATATCGCTATTTTCTCATCTTCACTGACGATTTGAGTAGATATAGGTATATATCTACTTAATGAAGCACAAGTCTGAAACGTTTGAAAAGTTCAAGCGATTTCAGAGTGAAGTTAAGAATCATCATAACAATAAGATCATGTTCCTACGATCTGATCAAAAGGGGATTTTCTGAGTTATGAGTTTGGCAATCACTTAAGACATTGTGGAATTGTTTCACAGTTGAAGCCACCTGGAACACCACAAGGTAATGGTGTAGTCCGGACGTCGTAATCGAACACTATGAGATATGGTGCGATCTATGATGTCTCTTACCAATCTACCGTTTTCATTTTGAGGTTATGCGTTAGAGACAGCTGCATTCACTTTAGATAGGACACCATCTAAGTCCGTTGAGACGACGTCGTATGAACATTGGTTTGGCAAGAAACCAAAGTTGTCGTTTCTTAATGTTTGGGGCTGCGATGCTTAAGGCTTCAGCCGGAGAAGCTCGAACCCAAAGCGGACAAACACATCTTCATAGGATACCAAAGGTGACAGTTGGGTATACCTTCTATCTCAGATCCGAGGGCAAATTGTTTGTCGCTAAGAACGGGTCCTTTCTCGAGAAGGAGTTTCTCTCGAAAGAATTGAGTGGGAGGAAGATAGAACTTGATGAGGTTGTCGAACCTTTACTTCAACCAGAGAGTGATGCAACACAGAAAGATGTTTTCTGTGGCGCCTACGTCTGTTGAAGAGGAAGTTAATGATAGTGATCATGAAGCTTCGGATCAAGTTGCTATCGAACCTCGTAGGTCGACAAGGATATGTACTACTCCTGAGTGGTACGGTAATCCTGTCTTAGATATCATGTTGTTAGACAACAATGAACCTACGAGCTATGGAGAAGCGATGGTGGGCCCGTATTCCGACAAATGGTTAGAAGCCATGAAATCCGAGATAGGATCCATGTATCAGAACAAAGTATGGACTTTGGTGGACTTGCCGATGATCGGCAAGCCATTGAGATAAATGGATCTTTAAGAAGAAGACGGACGTGGGCGGTAATGTTACCGTCTATGAAGCTCGACTTGTGGGAAAGAGTCTTTTCACAAGTTCAAGGAGTTGACTACGATGAGAATTTCTCACCCGTAGCGATGCTTAAGTCCGTCGGAATCATGTTAGCATTAGCTGTATTTTTCGATTATGAAATCTGACAGATGGATGTCAAAACAAGTTTTCTTACCAGTTTTCGTAAGAAAAAGTTGTATGTGATACAATAAAAGGTTTTGTCGATCCTAAGGATGCTAAAAGGTATGCTGGCTCCAGCAATCCTTCTATGGACTAGAGCAAGCATCTCGGAGTCAGAATATATGCTTTGATGGAGTGATCAAAGCTTTTAGGTTTATACAATGTTTGCTAGAAACTTGTATTTACAAGAAAGTGAGTGGGAGCACTACAACATTTCTGATAAGTATATGTGGATGACATATTGTTGATCGAAATAATGTAGAATTTCTGGAAAGCATAAACGGTTGTTTGAAGAGTGATTTTCAAAGGAAGACCTGGATATAATTGGGCATCAATGATCTATAGAGATAGATCAAGACGCCTGATGATACTTTCAAAGAACGCACACCTTGACATGTTTTTGAAGGAGTTCAAAATAGATCAGTCAAAGAAGGGGTTCTTACCTGAGTTGTAAGGTGTGAAGTTGAGTAAGACTCAAAGATTGACCACGGCAGAAGAAAGAGGAAGGACGAAGGTCGTCCCCTATGCTCTTGTCATAGGCTCTATACGGTATGCCATGCTGAGTACCGCACCTGATGTGTGCCTTGCCACATGTCTGGCAAGAGGTACAAAGGTGATCTAGGACTGGATCACTAGATAGCAGTCAAAATTATCCTTAGAGGAATAAGGAAATGTTTCTCGGTTATGGAGGTGATAAAGAGTTCGACATAAAGAGTTACGTCGATGCAAGCTTAACACCTATCCGGATAGCTCTGAGTAGAGATACCGGATACGTACAATGGAGCAATAATTTGGAATAGCTCCAAGTGGAACGTGGTAGCAGCATCTACGATATAAAGTTTTGCGAAATACATAGGGATCTGAATATGGCAAGACCCGTTGACTACAACCTCTCTCACAAGCATAACATGATCAAACCCAGAACTCTTTGAGTGTTTATCACATAGTGATGTGAACTAGATCATTGAGTCTAGTAGACTCTTGGATGTTGGTCACATGGCGATGTGACCTGTGAGTGTTAATCACATGGCGATGTGAACTAGATTATTGACTCTAGTGCAAGTGGGAGACTGTTGGAAATATGCCCTAGAGGCAATAATAAATTGGTTATTATTATATTTCCTTGTTCATGATAATCGTTTATTATCCATGCTAGAATTGTATTGATAGGAAACTCAGATACATGTGTGGATACATAGACAACACCATGTCCCTAGTAAGCCTCTAGTTGACTAGCTCGTTGATCAATAGATGGTTACGGTTTCCTGACCATGGACATTGGATGTCGTTGATAACGGGATCACATCATTAGGAGAATGATGTGATGGACAAGACCCAATCCTAAGCCTAGCACAAGATCGTGTAGTTCGTTTGCTAAAGCTTTTCTAATGTCAAGTATCATTTCCTTAGACCATGAGATTGTGCAACTCCCGGATACCGTAGGAGTGCTTTGGGTGTGCCAAACGTCACAACGTAACTAGGTGGCTATAAAGGTACACTACAGGTATCTCCGAAAGTGTCTGTTGGGTTGGCACGAATCGAGACTGGGATTTGTCACTCCGTGTAAACGGAGAGGTATCTCTGGGCCCACTCGGTAGGACATCATCATAATGTGCACAATGTGATCAAGGAGTTGATCACGGGATGATGTGTTACGGAACGAGTAAAGAGACTTGCCGGTAACGAGATTGAACAAGGTATCGGGATACCGACGATCGAATCTCGGCAAGTATCGATACCGCTAGACAAAGGGAATTGTATACGGGATTGATTTGAATCCTTGACATCATGGTTCATCCGATGAGATCATCATGGAACATGTGGGAGCCAACATGGGTATAGATCCACGCTGTTGGTTATTGACCGGAGAGTTGTCTCGGTCATGTCTGCATGTCCACGATTGACTGTCTTGATGAAGGTTATGGGGGTTTCTCGAACCGCCAGTAGGTCTCAGACTACATCTTTGAAGACGCTTAGGCTATGACGCGACTAGAGGTATTTATGTAACTAGGAAATAGCTATGATTTGGTTACTGAAGGTTGTTCGAGTCCCGGATGGAATCCCGGACATGACGAGGAGCTCCGGAATGGTCCGGAGGTGAAGATCGGTATATTGGACGAAGGGTATTGGAGTCCGGAAGTGTTCCGGGGGTATCAGGCTATGGCCAGCATGACCGAAAGGTGTTTCGGGAGCCCCGGCAAGTGTGGGAGGGCCTCATGGGCCAAAGGGGAAGGGGCAAACCAGCCCACTAAGGGGTGGTGCGCCCCCCACACCCTTTCCCACGTTACTTGGGGGGTTGGGGCGCCTCCACCTGGCTTGGGAGGCAAGCCTCCACCTGCTTGGCTTGGGGGGCAAGTCTCCCTAGGATTTTCCCTAGGGAGATCCAATCTGCCTAGGCCGCCGCCCCCTAGGGGAAACCCTAGGCGCCTCCCCCTCTCCCCTTGCCCCTATATATAGTGGAGGGGTGGGAGGGCAGCCGTGACCTCTTCTCTTCGAGCACTAGACCTCTATCAAACGAGCACCCTCAAGAACTTCTTCAAAATAATGCTCGGCAGCCACTCGGCCTATGGCCGAACCTTGCGCCGCAATAGTGGTAGCATCCATTTCCGCCCAGTATGCTTTGACACGGGCAAAAGCTATTTGCGAGGCTTCTATGCACGTCAACCTCTTCATCGCATTGATGCGCGACACTGCACCAAGGAACTGTTGCACTAAGCTGAAATAGCTGTTCGGCTTTGGTTTTTCCGGCCACAGATGATCTACGACGGACCTCATGGCAAGTCCGGACAATCTATTGAGTTCGGCCCATTCGGCAAGCTGATCAGTTAGCGGAAGCGGACGCTCTGGAACGTTAAATTGTGACCAGAATAGCTTGTCCACTTCACGATATGTTTGATCTCAGAAGTATTCGGCCGCATCGACAGCACTCGCCGTCAAATCCAGATATGCGTCTGCCGAACTCCACAGCCGATCCAGAGGGGTGTACCGCGGATCTCCGAACTTCCTCCACAGCAAAAAGGGCTTCCCAGCCACAATATCACTGGCTTCACGCAGCTCCTCCTTCTTCGCTCTCATGGAAGAGCGGGTGTCTTTGGTCGCCATCGTGGCCTTTTCGAGGTCTGTCGCCTTCGTTCGGTTTTCTTCTTCAAGGACCTAACAACGGTCGGCAGTATCTTTCAACTCTATAGCCATCTTGGCCATTTTCTCTTTGCTCTCGCAATGCGCAGCCTTCTCGGATATTAACTCTTCGGCCGCCTTCAAAGCAGCCGCATTACTACTCCTTGCTTGTTCTTTGGCTCGGGAAAGTTCCGCCCGAAGGGTCTCCACAGTGGCAGCTCCATTTGCAGTCACAACATATTAAAGATACTGGCATCACGCTGCTCTTACTATGTGACATTTACCAGAAAATATCACTTACCATGTGCCTCGTCAAGCTGCTTGTTAACAAGCTCGATGTCGGCATCCGCCGCATCCAGTTGCCGCTTTAGTTCGGCAAACTCATGAGTCCGGCTAGCCACTGGAGCTTCCACCACCTGCATATAAAGGCGGTATGGTTATTACCTAGGACTACGATCATCTATTTGCCACCGTTCTCGGTGACAACCAAAGTCTCAGGGGCTACTATCTACACCGGGCACACCTAAAAACGTGCGGCACCATCACAATGGTATATCATTTTACGTACCTCAAAGCCCGTTAGTAGACTCATAAAGGCGTCATGCAACCCGCTTTCGGCGGACGAAATCCTTTCCATCACCGTACCCATCAACGCACGGTGTTCTTCCGAGATGGTCGCTCGCTTCAGCAGATCCCTCAGTACGTCCGACCGCATATCAGACAGCGCCGGACTCTTTTGTCTGCCCTCTTCAAGAGCCGGATGCTGGGGACTTCGGGTGACTATGGTATTATCTTCTGGCCTCACCGGATCCGGAGAGGCCCTCCGTGACGACATTTCAAGGTCGCCCGCTTCTTGAGCGGGGGAGTCCGGGGGAGGCGTTTTGCTCTCCATCATCTCCGGAAGAAGGTCCCCTGAAGACGAGCTCTGCTGAGAAGGGCTAAGATCTGAGCTGCAAGATAAACGCTTCGGTTAGTTTCCTCGGAATTAAGGTAGAATATTTCTTCTATCAAATAAATTTTGATCACTTACAACTCGTTAGTGGGCTGATCCCCGCATGGACTTTGTGCGGCAAAGGCGCCCTCCGAGACGGGACCCTCTGGTGGAGTTTTCTTCCCCCATTTGGAAACCTTGGTTTCCGGATCATGAGAGGTAGTCCTCTTCCTCCCTCGAGGCGAAGGAATGTCAGACTCCTTCTCTTGGCTATCCTTCCTCACGGAGACGCTCGTTCCCTCGGTTGGAATAGATAGCGGTGGAGGCCCGCTTTGGCCCTCTTCATTCCCCCCTTCATCTTCCTTTGCGGGCACCAGGCAAGGTGCTGGCTCAAGCATCTTTTCCAGCACCGGATTGTCCAAGCCTTCGGGAAGGGGAGCCGAACACCAGATCATCTTCGCCTTTGCTATCCAGTCCTGGTCGAAGAGCGATCCTTCAGAATGATGTCATGATAAAAGAAAGACAGTGTGTTCGGCTAGAGGATTACTTACTTGGGCCGCGGTGCGGTTGCTGCTCGGGCCCACATCCTCGAAGGTATCCGGACACTCTATCTAGGGATCGAAGAACGACTGATACATCTCCTCGTGCGTCAGGTCGAGGAAATTCTGAATAGCGTGCGGTCCTTCTGGGTTGAATTCCCATAAACGGAGGGGCCGGCGTTTGCAAGGCTGGACTTGACGAACCAGCATGACTTGCACTACCATAACCAAACTAAAATCTCCCTCGAAGAGATCCCGGATGCGGCTCTACAGTATGGGTACGTCCTTGGCTGGACCCCAGCTCAGCCCCCTGCTGATCCATGACATCAGTTATGGTGGGGGGCCCGAGCGAAAGACGGGGGGAGCTACCCACTTGGCACTTCTGGGAGCGGTGATGTAGAACCACTAATCCGGACACCTCTGGAAAGGAACCTTTTGGCCACGGAGCTCCAGCAATCTTGCTTATTAATGCACCTCCGCATGCTGCATACTGCCCCTCGACCGTCTTCGGCTTCACATCAAAGTTCTTGAGCCACAGGCCGAAGTGAGGGGTAATGCGGAGGAAGGCCTCAGATACGACAATAAATGTCGATATGTGGAGGAAGGAATCCAGGGCTAGATCGTGGAAATCAAGCCCGTAATAGAACATCAAACCCCTAACGAAGGGATCCAGAGTGAAGCCTAGTCCTCGGAGAAAGTGGGAGATGAACACGACGTCTTCGTTGGGTTTAGGAGTAGGGACGACCTGCCCTCGGGCTGGCAGTCGATGCGAGACTTCGGCAGTCAAGTATCTTGCCTCCCTCAACTTCCTGATATCCTCCTCCGTGACGGAGGAGGGCATCCACCGGCCCTGGAGGCTGGATCCGGACATGATTGAAGGTCCGAAGCACCTGACCTGAGCTTTGGGTGTTAGAACTCGAGGCGGGGGAAGGGTTCGATCGAGCACGGGAGGAAAAAAGTAAAAACCTTGACCCTTTATAAAGAGGGTGAATATCAAGCGTCCTCCTCATGGACGTGTGGGGCTTGCCTAAAATCTAGAAGTCCTAAGCGTGGTTGGGTTACCCACGCACGTATTGATGAGAAGCCTGTAATAAGGGGGGCACGATCTTTGCTTTGACAAGACGTGTCAAAAAACTGCCTCGTGTTATGTGCGGGGCTACTTAAAGGAAACGGTTCGAATAATCACCGGGCCATGGCATAATGTCATGTTGCCAAAACAAGTCAGTAGATTAGATTTGTGGAAATATTATTCTCTCTACGGTGGCATGTGGAACTTATTTTGCAGGGTCGGACACTATCCTTGTATTCAAATTCTTCAGTGGTGTATTCGGAGGACGAACCCGCCTTGCAATGCCGAAGACAATACTGCGTGCCGGACTCATCGGCATTGAAGCCTGGTTCAGGGGCTACTGAGGGAGTCCTGGATTAGGGGGTCTCCGGACAGCCGGACTATATTCTTTGGCCAGACTGTTGGACTATGAAGATACAGGATTGAAGACTTTGTCTCGTGTCCGGATGGGACTCTACTTGGCGTGGAAGGAAAGCTAGGCAATACAGATATGTATATCTCCTCCTTTGTAACCGACCATGTATAACCCTAGCCCCCTCTGGTGTCTATATAAACTGGAGGGTTTTAGTCCGTAGGACAACATACAATCATACCATAGGCTAGCTTCCAGGGTTTAGCCTCTCCGATCTCATGGTAGATCAACTCTTGTAATACTCATATCATCAAGAATAAATCAAGCAGGACATAGGGTTTTACCTCCATCAACAGGGCCCGAACCTGGGTAAAACATCGTGTTCCCTGCCTCCTGTTACCATCCGCCTTAGACGCACAGTTCGGGACCCCCTACCCGAGATCCACCGGTTTTGACACCGACACCTATGATATGATACGCTCTATCACACATAAACCTCCTTATATCTTCCTCAAAACAGCCACCATACCTACCTATCATGGCATTTCCATAGCCATTCTGAGATATATTGCCATGCAACTTTCCATCATTCCGTTTATTATGACACGCTCCATCATTGTCATATTGCTTTGCATAATCATGTAGTTGACATTGTATCTGTGGCAAAGCCACCATTCATAATTTTTCATACATGTTACTCTTGATTCATTGCATATCCCGGTACACCGTCGGAGGCATTCACATAGATTCATATTTTGTTCTAAGTATTGAGTTGTAATTCTTGAGTTGTAAGTAATAAAAGTGTGATGATCATCATTATTAGTGCATTGTCATGTGAGTAAAGGATGATGGAGACTATGATTCCCCCACAAGTCGGGATAAGATTCCAGACTAAAAAAAGAGGCCAAAGAAAAAAAAGTCCCAAGAAAAAAATGATGAGAGAAAAAGAGAGAAGGGACAATGTTACTATCCTTTTTCCACACTTGTGCTTCAAATTAGCACCGTGATCTTCATGATAGAGAGTCTCCTATGTTGTCACTTTCATATACTAGTGGGAATTTTTCATTATAGAACTTGGCTTGTATATTCCAATGATGGGCTTCCTCAAAATTCCCTAGGTCTTCGTGAGCAAGCAAGTTGGATGCACACCCACTTAGTTTCTTTTGTTGAGCTTTCATACATTTATAGCTCCAGTGCATCCGTTGCATGGCAATCCCTACTCCTCTCATTGACATCAATTGATGGGCATCTCCATAGCCTATTGATTAGCCACGTCAATGTGAGACTTTCTACCTTTTTGTCTTCTCGTAACCCCCATCATTATACTTTCTTCCACACATAGTGCTATATCCATGGCTTGCGCTCATGTATTGCGTAATGGTTGAAACGGCTGAAGTGCGTTAAAAAGTATGAACCAATTGCTCGGCTTGTCATAGGGGTTATGCATGATGAGAAAGTTCTGTGTGACAAATTGAAACATAGCCTAACTATATGATTTTGTAGGGATAAGCTTTCTTTGGCTACGTTATTTTGATAAGACATAATTGCTTGGTTAGCATGTTTGAAGTATTATTTTTTATGTCAACATTAAACTTTTATTTTGAATCTTTTGGATCTAAATATTCATGCCACAATAAAAAGAATTGCATTGCAAATTATGCTAAGAAGCATTCCACATCAAAAATTCTGTTTTTATCATTTACCTATTCGAGGACGAGCAGGAATTAAGCTTGGGGATGCTTGATACATCTCCAATGTATCTATAATTTTTTATTGTTCCATGCTATTATATATTCTGTTTTGTATGTTTAATGGGCTTATTTATACACTTTTATATTATTTTGGGGACTAACCTATTAACCAGAGGCCCAGCCCAAATTGCTGTTCTTTGCCTATTTCAGTGTTCCGCAGAAAAAGAATATCAAACGGAGTCCAAACGGAATGAAACCTTCGGGAGCGTGATTTTTGGAACAAATATGATCCAGAGGACTTGGAGTGGACATCAAGCAATCAACGAGGGGGCCACGAGGCAGGGGGCGCGCCTACCCCCCTGGGCGCGCCGTCCACCCTCGTGGGCCCCTCGTGGCTCCACTTACCTACTTCTTCCTCCTATATATACCTGCGTACCCTCAAACCATCAAGGAGCACCACGAAAACCAAATTCCACCGCCGCAACCTTCTGTACCCGTGAGATCCCATCTTGGGGCCTTTTCCGGCACTCCGCCGGAGGGGGCATTGATCACGGAGGGCTTCTACATCAACACCATAGCCTCTCCGATGATGTGTGAGTAGTTTACCTCAGACCTTCGGGTCCATAGTTATTAGCTAGATGGCTTCTTCTCTCTCTTTGAATCTCAATACAAAGTTCTTCTCGATTCTCTTGGAGATCTATTCGATGTAATCTTCTTTTGCGGTGTGTTTGTCGAGATCCGATGAGTTGTGGGTTTATGATCAAGATTATCTATGAAAAATATTTGAATCTTCTCTGAATTCTTTTATGTATGATTGGTTATCTTTGCAAGTTCTTCGAATTATCAGTTTGGTTTGGCCTACTAGATTGATCTTTCTTGCAATGGGAGAAGTGCTTAGCTTTGGGTTCAATCTTGCGGTGCTCGATCCCAGTGACAGTAGGGGAAACGACACGTATTGTATTGTTGCCATCGAGGATAAAAAGATGGGGTTTATATCATATTGCATGAGTTTATCCCTCTACATCTTGTCTTCTTGTTTAAAGCATTACTCCGTTCTTATGAACTTAATACTCTAGATGCATGCTGGATAGCGGTCGATGTGTGGAGTAATAGTAGTAGATGAAGGAAGGAGTCGGTCTACTTGTCACGGACGTGATGCCTATATACATGATCATACCTAGATATTCTCATAACTATGCTCAATTCTATCAATTGCTCGATAGTAATTTGTTTACCCACCATAATACTTATGCTATCTTGATAGAAGCCACTAGTGAAACCTATGGCCCCCGGGTCTATTTTCCATCATATTAACCTCCCGTCAACAAGCTATTTCTTGCGCCGTTTATTTTGCTTTCTTTACTTTTAGTCTTTATCATAAAAATACCAAAAATATTATCTTATCTTCTCTATCATCTCTCACTTTTGCAAGTGGACGTGAAGGCATTGACAGCCCTTTATCGCGTTGGTTGCAAGGTTCTTATTTATTTGTGTAGGTGCAAGGGACTTGAGTGTGGCCTCCTACTGGATTGATACCTTGGTTCTCAAAAACTAAGGGAAATACTTACGCTACTTTGCTGCATCACCCTTTCCTCTTCAAGGGAAAACCAACGCAGTGCTCAAGAGGTAGCACGTATCATTAATTTCATCCTCTCCCAAGCTTGTGCAACATGCTCATGATCAAGTTGCTTAAAATTCATAATATCGTTTCTAAGAGAGATGATCTTAGCAGGAGGAAAATACTTAGAGATAAAAGCATCTTTGCACTTATTCCATGAATCAATACTATTTTTAGGGAAAGAAGAGAACCAAGTTTTAGCACGATCTCTAAGAGAAAACGGAAATAGCTTCAATTTAACAATATCATTATCCACATCTTTCTTCTTTTGCATATCACACAAATCAACAAAGTTGTTTAGATGGGTAGTGGCATCTTCACTAGAAAGGCCAGAAAATTGATCTTTCATGACAAGATTCAACAAAGCAGCATTAATTTCACAAGATTCAGCATCAGTAATAGGAGCAATCGGAGTGCTAATAAAATCATTGTTGTTGGTATTGTAAAAGTCACATAATTTAGTGTTATCTTGAGCCATCGTGACAAATAATCAATCGAACACACAATCACACAAGAGGCAAGTGAGAAGAGGCAAACGGAAAAAGGGGCGAATAAAACGGCAAAGGTGAAGTGGGGGAGAGAAAAATGAGAGGCAAATGGCAAATAATGTAATGTGAGGAAGAAGAGTTTGTGATGGGTACTTGGTATGTCTTGACTTGAGCGTAGATCTCCCCGGCAACGGAGCCAGAAATCCTTCTTGCTACCTCTTGAGCATGCGTTGGTTTTTTCCTTGAAGAGGAAAGGGTGATGCAGCAAATTAGAGTGAGTATTTCCCTCAGTTTTTGAGAACCAAGGTATCAATCCAGTAGGAGACTACACACAAGTCGCCTAGTACCTGCATAAACAATCAAGAACCTCGCAACCAATGCGATAAAGGGGTTGTCAATCCCTTCACAGTCACTTACGAAAGTGAGATCTGATAAAGATAATAAGATAAATATTTTTCGTATTTTTGTTGTATAGATTGAAAAGTAAAGATTGTAAACTAAAATAAATAGTAAACTAGAATTGTAGATCAGAAACTTATATGATATAAAATACACCCGGGGGCCATAGGTTTCACTAGTGGCTTCTCTCATGATAGCATGTATTACGGTGGGTGAACAAATTACTATCGAGCAATTGATAGAAGAGCACATAGTTATGAGAATATCTAGGCATGATTATGAAATATAGGCATCACGTCTGTGTTAAGTAGACCGAAACGATTCTGCATCTACTACTATTACTCCACACATCGACCGCTATCCAGCATGCATCTAGAGTATTAAGTTCATACGAACAGAGTAATGCTTTAGGCAAGATAACATGATGTAGAGGGATAAACTCAAGCAATATGATATAAACCCCATCTTTTTATCCTCGATGGTAACAATACAATACGTGCCTTGCTGCCCCTACTGTCACTAGGAAAGGACACCGCAAGATTGAACCCAAGGCTAAGCACTTCTCCCATTGCAATAAAGATCAATCTAGTAGGCCAAACTAAACCGATAATTCGAAGAGACTTGAAAAGATATCAAATCAGGCATATAAGAACTCACAGAAGAACCAAATATTGTTCATAGATAAACTTGATCATAAATCCACAATTCATCGGAGCTCGGCAAACACACCACAAAAAGTATTATATCGAATAGATCTCCAAAAACATCGAGGAGAACTTTGTATTGAGAACCAAAGAGAGAGAAGAAGCCATCTAGCTAATAACTATGCACCCGAAGGTCTGTGGTAAACTACTCACACATCATCGGAGAGGCTATGGTGTTGATGTAGAAGCCCTTCGTGATCGAATCCCCCTCCAGCAGATCGCCGGAAAAGGCTCTAGATGGGATCTCATAGGTACATGATAATCCCCAAGTGCAAGGAATCATCGTAGCAATTTCCAAAGGTGGAAGTGATAAGTATGGAGTGTCAAACCCACAAGGAGCTAAAGGTAAGATCAATATTCTCTCAAGCCCTATATGCCACTCATACGACTCTACGTACACCAAACGTTTGCTTCCCACTAGCAACGAGAAATAAAACTATGTTGTGGGTATGAAGAGGATGACTTTGTATGATATCGGAGAGATAAAATATAAAAGTAGGTGATGTTATCATGAACTTAGAATATATTACTAAATATTATAAATAGCGAGTGTGGAATAATGGTGGATTGTTGCGGGGAATTGTCCTAGGCAATCGTTAACAAGACCGGTAATCACTATTGCAGTTTCATATGAGGGAGAAGCATAAGCTAACATACTTTCTCTACTTGGATCATATGCACTTATGATTGGAACTCTAGCAAGCATCCACAACTACTAAAGATCATTAAGGTAAAACCCAACCATAGCATTAAAGCATCAAGTCCTCTTTATCCCATACGCAACAACCCCCTTACTCGGGTTTGTGTTTCAGTCACTCACCAACCCACTATAAGAGAATCATGAATGTATTGCAACACCCTGCATCGGGAATCCCTCATGCTTGCGCGACATGGAGGGCACCATAGGACAGCACCAAAGTAAAACATACAACTAATACCAATCTAGATCATCAATCAACCCAAAGACAAAGGATATCTACTGAAAACATCATATGATGGCAACACATCATTGGATCATAATATGTGGCATAAAGCACCATGTTCAAGTAGAGATTACAGCGGGGTGCGGGAGAGTGGACCACGTAAAAGAGATGAGGATGGTGATGTTGATGAAGACGATCACCGCGGCGATGATTCCCCTCCCGATGGCACTCCAATGCCACCGAGAGAGAGGAGGAGAGGTTCTCCCCCTTGTGCTTCCTCCTCCATGGCCTCCCCCTGGTTGGGGAGAGGTTCTCCCTCTGGTCCTTGGCCTTCATGACGATGATGGCCCCTCCGATCGTCCTCCATTCCCTCCGGTGATGATGGCCCCCTCCGGCAGGGTGCCAGAGAGGGCCTAGATGTGTTTTTGGTGGCTATGGAGGCTTCTGGCGGCGGAACTCCCGATCTAGGTTAATTTTCCGAGGTTTCTGTATTTATAGGAATTTTTGGCGCCGGTCTCACGTCAAGGAGGTGCCCGAGGCGCCCACGAGGCAGGCCCATGCGCCTAGGGGGGTGGGCGCGCCCCCCACCCTCGTGGATGCCCCGGGACTCTCCTGGCCCAACTCTTTTACTCCGGGGTCTTCTTTTGGTCCATAAAAAATTGTAAAAAATTGGCACGTCAATTGGACTCCATTCGATATTCCTTTTCTGTAAAACTCAAAAACAAGGAAAAAACAAAAACTGGAACTGGGCACTAGGTTAATAGGTTAGTCCCAAAAATCATATAAAATAGCATATAAATGCATATAAAACATTCAAAGTTGATAATATAATAGCATGAATACTTCATAAATTATAGATACATTGGAGACGTATCACTACAGAAGGTTGCGGCGGTGGAAAAGTGGTTTCGTGGCTCCTCTGGATGTTTTTAGGGTATAAGAGTATATATAGGCGAAAGAAGTACGTCGGTGGATCTACGAGGGGCCCACAAGGGGTGGGGGACGCGCCTACCTCCCTGGGCGCGCCGTCCTACCTCGTGGCCGCCTCGTTGCATCTCTGAGTTCTGGTCCAAGTCTCCTGGATTGCGTTTGTTCCAAGAAAGATCCTCGCGAATGTTTTGTACCGTTTGGATTCTGTTTGATATTCCTTTTCTACGGAACACTGAAATAGGCAAAAAAAATAGAAACTGGCACTAGGCCTCCGGTTAATAGGTTAGTCCCAAAAATAATATAAAAGAGCATATTAAAGCCCATTAAACATCCAAAACAGATAATATAATAGCATGGAACAATCAAAAATTATAGATACGTTGGAGACGTATCAGCATCCCTAAAATTAATTCCTGCTCGTCCTCGAGTAGGTAAATGATAAAAACAGAATTTTTGATGTGGAATGCTTCCTAACATAATTTTCAATGTAATTTTATTTATTGTGGCATGAATATTCAGATCCGAAAGATTCAAGACAAAAGTTTAATATTGACATAAAAATAATAATACTTCAAGCATACTAATGAGGCAACTATGTCTTCTCAAAATAACATAGCCAAAGAAAGCTCATCCCTACAAAATCATATAGTTTGGCCATGCTTCATTTTCGTCACACAAAATGCTCCGATCATGCACAACCCCAATGACAAGCCAAGCAATTGTTTCATACTTTAGTATTCTCAAACTTTTTCAACTTTCACGCAATACATGAGCGCGAGCCATGGATACAGCACTATAGGTGGAACAAAATATGATGATGGAGGTTGTGTGCAGAAGACAAAAAAGGAGAAAGTCTCACATCGACGCGGCTAATCAACGGGCTATGGAGATGCCCATCAATTGATGTCAATGTGAGGAGTAGGGATTGCCATGCAACAGATGCACTAGAGCTATAAATGTATGAAAGCTCAACAAAAGAAACTAGGTGGGTGTGCATCCAACTTGCTTTCTCACGAAGACCTAGGGCATTTTGAGGAAGCCCATTGTTGGAATATACAAGTCAAGTTCTATAATGAAAATTGCCACTAGTATATGAAGGTGACAAAATAAGAGACTCTCTATCATGAAGATCATGGTGCTACTTTGAAGCACAAGTGTGGAAAAGGGATAGTAACATTGTCCCTTCTCTCTTTTTCTCTCATTTTTTCTTTTTTTGGGCCTTCTCTCTTTTTTTGGCCTTTCTTTTTTTCCTCACACAGGACAATGCTCTAATAATGATGATCATCACACTTCTATTTATTTACAACTCAAAAATTACAACTCGATACTAGAACAAAATATGACTCTATATGAATGCCTCCGGCGGTGTACCAGGATGTGCAATGATTCAAGAGTGACATGTATAAAAAATTATGAGCGGTGGCTTTGCCACAAATACGATGTCAACTACATGATCATGCAAGGCAATATGACAATGATGAAGTGTGTCATAATAAACGGAACGGTGGAAAGTTGCATGGCAATGTATCTCGGAATGGCTATGGAAATGCCAAAATAGGTAGGTATGGTGGCTGTTTTGAGGAAGATATAAGGAGGCTTATGTGTGATAGAGCGTATCATACCACGGGATTTGGATGCACCGGCAAAGTTTGCACCAACTCTCGAGGTGAGAAAGGGCAATGCACGGTACCGAAGAGGCTAGCAATGATGGAAGGGTGAGAGTGCGTATAATCCATGGACTCAACATTAGTCATAAAGAACTCACATACTTATTGCAAAAATCTACAAGTCATCAAAACCAAGCACTACGCGCATGCTCCTAGGGGGATAGATTGGTAGGAAAAGACCACCGCTCGTCCCCGACCGCCACTCATAAGGAGGACAATCAAAGAAACACCTCATGGTTCAAATTTGTTACACAACGGTTACCATACGTGCATGCCTGAGGGAGTCCTGGATTATGGGGTATCCGGACAGCCGGATTATATCCTTTGGCGGGACTATCGGACTATGAAGATACAAGATTGAAGACTTCGTCCCGTGTCCAGATGGGACTCTACTTGGCGTGGAAGGCAAGTTAGGCAATACGGATATGTATATCTCCTCCTTTGTAACTGACCTTGTGTAACCCTAGCCCCCTCCGGTGTCTATATAAACCGGAGGGTTTTAGTCTGTAGGACAACATACAATCATACCATAGGCTAGCTTCTAGGGTTTAGCCTCTCCGATCTCGTGGTAGATCAACTCTTGTACTACTCATATTATCAAGAATAATCAAGCAGGACGTAGGGTTTTACCTCCACCAAGAGGGCCCGAACTTGGGTAAAACATCGTGTCCCCTGCCTCCTGTTACCATCCGCCTTAGACGCACAGTTCGGGACCCCCTACCCGAGATCCGTCGGTTTTGACACCGACATTGGTGCTTTCATTGAGAGTTCCTCTGTGTCGTTGTTGTTAGGCTTGATGGCTCCTTCGATCATCGATAGCGATGCATTCCAAGGTGAGACTTTTCTCCCCGGACAGATCTTTGTATTCAGCAGCTTTGCACTGCGGGCCAACTCGCTTGGCCATCTAGAGCAGATCGAGAGTTACACCCCTGGCCACCAGGTCAGGTTTGGAAGCTTAAACTACACGGCCGACATCTGCGGAGACTTGCTCTTCGACGGATTTGAGCCCCTGCCGAGTGCGCCACACGGTCACGATGAGCTTGATTTAGCTCTGCCATCGGACAGTGTTCAGGAGACCGCACCGGCAACTGCTTCGACCCTCAATTAGGAGCCAATTGCGCCATCCACGGACGGGTGGATAGACCCCGCCCCGGAGGCCGTACTCTCAACGACGATCGAGCTGAGTATCGACCTTACCCTTCATGGGAGCCGTGACGCCGAACTACCGGATTCTTCCCCGGCCACGGACTCCGAACCGCCTGCGCCCGTGCCCATCGAATCTGACTGGGCGCCGATCATGTAGTTCACCTCCGCGGATATCTTTCAGCACTCGCCCTTTGGCGACATACTGAACTCACTAAGGTCTCTCTCCCTGTCAGGAGAGTCCTGGCCGAACTATGTTCGGCAGGATTGGGATGCGGATGACGAAGAAATTCGCCGCCCAACCACCACCCACTTAGTAGCCACTGTCGACAATTTGACCGACATGCTCGACTTCGGCTCTAAAGACATCGACAGTATGGACAACGATGCGGGAGACAAAGAAGAACCACTACCCACAGGGCACTGGACAGCCACCTCATCATATGATATATACATGGTGGACACACCCATAGAAGGCAAACGAGACAGCGGAGGATGACCCCTCCAAGAAGCAACCCAAGCACCGACGTCAGCGGCACCACTCTAAGTCTCGCCAAAGCAAGAGCGGTGACACCGACATAGGAGATAATAGCACTCCGGACAGTGCCGAAGACGACAACAATCCCCTCCAGCAAGATTTAGAGCAGGAGGATGGAGAAACCAGCCCTCCCGAGAGAGCGGCAGATAGAGAGGCAGAGGATGATAATTACATGTCTCCCTCCGAAGACGAGGCAAGCCTCGACGATGACGAATTTGTCGTGCCTGAGGATCTCGTCGAGCAAGAGTGCTTCAAGCGCCGGCTTATAGCCACGGCAAATAGCCTTAAGAAAAAGCAGCAGCAGCTTCAAGCTGATCAAGATTTGCTAGCTGACAGATGGACTGAAGTCCTTGTGGCCGAGGAATATGAACTCGAACGCCCCTCCAAGAGTTACCCAAAGCATAGGTTGCTACCCCGACTGGAGAAGGAAGCACTCAAACCTACATCTCCAGCATATGATGTGGCTGATCGGCTACCTCGTGGCCGCGACACAGAGGCATTTCAGCCAAAAACTCAGCCCGCACCCTGACGCCACTCAAATAAAAATGTCAAGGCACAGGGAAACACGCTAGACCTGCGAGACGTATTGGAGGACAAAGCAAAACACGCAAGATCGATCTATGGATCACGAGGGCGCGCCACTACGCGAGACGATAACCGTCACGCCGGATACATTAAAAGTAAATCCGTCCAGGCCGAACACAGCGGACAAGACTCATTTGAGTTGCGCCGCGACATAGCCCAGTACAAGGCGCCGCACACCCCCTATGCTTCACAGACGAAGTAATGGATCACCAAATCCCAGAGGGTTTCAAACCCGTAAATATAGAATCATATGACAGCACAACAGATCCCGCGGTATGGATCGAGGACTTCCTTTTGCACATCCACATGGCCCGCGGTGATGATCTACACGCCATCAAATACCTCCCACTCAAGCTCAAAGGACCAGCTCGGCATTGGCTCAACAGCCTGCCAGCAGAATCCATTGGCTGTTGGGAAGATCTGGAAGCCGCATTCCTCGAAAACTTCCAGGGCACTTATGTGCGACCACCAGATGTCGATGACTTGAGCCACATAATTCAGCAGCCAGAGGAATCGGCCAGGCAATTCTGGACACGGTTCCTGACAAAGAAAAATTAAATTGTCGACTGTCCGGATGCAGAGGCCCTAGCAGCTTTTAAGCACAACATCCGCGACGAGTGGCTCGCCCGGCACCTTGGCCAGGAAAAGCCGAAATCTATGGCAGCCCTCACGACACTCATGACCCGCTTTTGCGCGGGAGAAGACAGTTGGCTGGCTCGCAGAAATAACATATCAAAGAACCCTGGTACTTTGGATACCAAGGATGGCAATGGCAGGTCATGTTGCAACAAACACAAGCGCCTCATTAACAGCGACAATACCGAGGATACAGCAGTCAATGCCGGATTCAAAGGCTCTAAACCCGGTCAGCGGAAAAAGCCATTCAAAAGAAGCACTCCAGGCCCGTCCAGTTTGGACCGAATACTCGATCGCTCGTGCCAAATCCATGGCACCCCCGACAAGCCAGCCAACCACACCAACAGGGATTGTTGGGTGTTCAAGCAGGCCGGCAAGTTAAATGTCGAAAACAAAGATAAGGGGTCACATAGCGATGACGAGGAGGAGCCCCGGTAGCCGAACACCGGAGGACAGAAGAGGTTCCCCCCACAAGTGCGGACGGTGAACATGATATACGCAACCCATATCCCCAAGAGGGAGCGGAAGCGTGCGTTAAGGGACGTATATGCGTTGGAGCCAGTCGCCCCCAAAGTTCAACCCATGGTCCTCCTGTCCAATCACCTTCGATCGCAGGGACCACCCCACTAGTATCCGTCATGGCGGATTCGCCGCACTGGTCCTAGACCCAATCATCGACGGATTTCACCTCACTCAAGTCCTTATGGACGGTGGCAGCAGTCTAAACCTGCTTTATCAAGACACAGTGCGCAAAATGGGTATAGACCACTCAAGGATCAAACCCACAAGAACGACCTTTAAAGGCGTTATACTAGGTGTAGAGGCCCATTGCACAGGCTCAGTCACACTGGAAGTGGTCTTCGGATCCCCGGATAACTTCCGAAGCGAGGAGTTAATCTTCGATATAGTCCCGTTCCGCAGTGGCTATCATGCACTGCTCGGGCGAACCGCATTTGCGAGATTCAATGCGGTACCGCATTATGCATACCTCAAGCTCAAGATGCCAGGACGCCGGGGGTTCATTACAGTCAATGGAAACACAGAGCGCTCTCTCCGCACGGTGGAGCACATTACGGCCCTCGCAGTAGAAGCGCAAAGCAGCCTCTTAAGGCAATCCACAAGTTCGGCGATTAAAGACTCGGACACCTTCAAGCGCGCCCGGAGTAATCGGCAACAAGACCGCCTGGCACATTTCGAGCTCGCATAGAAATGCAGCCCCCACCCCAGTCCCAGCCAAACGGCGACATCCGTGCCACATGTACATAATTACGCATTGAAAATACCATGGGCACAGGTGGGGAGGGGGCACGACTACGGCACGCCCCAAGACGCGGCTCAACCGCACTAGGGGCTTCTTGCTTTGTTATTTTTCTCTCTTTCAGGACTTTAATCTATGGAAGCCCCATCCGGCAGTGCGATTGTCGGACACACGATACAACAACCAAGGAGGCAGAAAGCTACATCGCATCAAGGAATTCCCAGGTGGTCTCTGATAACGAGTGAAATACCTGCTTTAAATACCATTCCTCAGCTTGCCCTTGGAGGGGACATGTCAAATAGTCCTACTTTTTGCTTATCGCACTACTTGTATCATTCTGCTTCGACGCACCTTTTCGAATAAACAATGCATAGCACTAGACTATTACCGCATTCTCTATTCTTCTTATATATATATGTGTTCATTCATGACATTCAGCACCCGTACACTCTGGTACGGCCAATACGCCAGGGGCTTAAGCATACCCCATAATACGGTGTGAGAAGTCTGAACACTTTCGACAGTGCGACACCCCGAACTTATAGCATTATATGCATCAGCTCTGAATCATGTCTTGGGTCAATAGTTGGGTTTGCCCGGCTCCCATGTTTTGGTACCTTACGTTCCGCTATATCGGCTAAGGTAGCACTGGGAGAACTACTGTGATTGTGCCCCGGTTCAGCTGGGCTAAGCACCTCAGTAGAGAATGCTAAAACTGACTGTCATGGTAAGCCAAGAGCTGGTCGTTGTTCGAGAGGTCTCGAGTCCCTAAAGACTTATGCCGCTTAGAGCGAGGAGTCGGCTTTGTCCGGCTTAAGGCGTGTATAGTGCCCCGAATTCTGCCTTCCGAATACTAGGGGCTTCGCCAAAATTTAAAATTGTAGAATTCTATGGCTAAGTGAGAGTGATAAAGCATTATAGTCCGATTGCCTTGTTCGTTGTGCTGAGCACCTCCCTCGAAGGACCCAAAAATGGGGAAAAGAGTGCTCAGGTTTATCTCGAACACCCCAGCACTCGCGGCATGGGGGCAGAAGCCGAGGACTAGCCATCTCTCAGATTTGATAAACAGCCACACAAAAGGTAATATTTTAAATTCAAACAAGTGTTGCATAGCGCATATGAACAAGTTTTCATAATACAGGATCACACGAGCAAGTTTATTCAAAAATTACAACCTTCGCACACTCGTCCGCCACAAGATGGGCACCCTTCAGGACACCCTCATAATACATTTCGGGGTGGCGATGCTCCTTGCCCTACGGCGGCCCCTCCTTCACCAGCTTCTCAGCGTCCATCTTGGCTCAGTGCACCTTTGCACGGGCAAAAGCCCGGCGGGCACCTTCGATACAGACGGACCGCTTGATGACTTCTAGCCGTGGGCAGGCATCCACAAGCCGCCTCACTAGGCCGAAGTAGTTGTTGGGAAGGGAGTCGCCAGGCCACATCCGGACTATAAAGCCCTTCATGGCCTGTTCGCCCGCCTTGTGCAGCTCGACCAGTTGCTTCAGCTGGTCGCTCATAGGCATCGGGTGTTCGGTCCCAGTATACTGAGACCAGAACAACTTCTCCGTCGAGCTTCCCTCCTCGGCCTGGTAATATTTCGCGGCATCCGACACGCTGCGGGGCAAATCTGCGAATGCTCCTGGAGAGCTCCGGACTCGGGTAAGTAACAAGTAATTTACATTCATATGCTTGCTTTGCATATTGAATGCCTTACCCTTCGCTATCTTCCTCATCGCCTCAATCTCCTGGAGGGCCTTTTGGGCTTCGGCCTTGGCATGCTTTGTGCTCTCGAGGGCCGCGGCAAGCTCGGACTCTCGCGTCTTTGAGTCAAGCTCCAAAGCCTCGTGCTTCTTCACGAGAGCCTGGAGCTCTTGCTGCACCTCACTCACCTGTGCCTCTTGTTTCTCCCGCTCGGTGCGCTCCTTGGCCGCTTTGTTCTAGGCCTCGGACAGCGCTTGCTTCAGGGTCGCCACTTCGGTCGTGGCCCCTGGCACATTCATGATGATCCTGTCATTTCGCAACCACATTTTCTTTTTTATATAGACAAGGTATTACTTACCTTTGTTCTCCTCGAGCTGCCTCTTGGCAAGGACGAGCTCCTTCTCGGACCCCTCGAGGTCCTGCTTCAGTCTGGCGACCTCCGCAATCAGTGCGGCAGAGGTCAGCAGCGAAGCCTGCATACGCATACAGACATACTTATATTAGACACCTGCAGATATTATTTGATCCTCTATTCGGCTTTTCTTTGTGAACACCAAACAGAGCATCAGGGGCTATTGTCTATGCGGTACTATTTTCCCTATATTTTAAATACTTACCTCAAAGCCTGTTAGAAGGCTGGCACAGGCTTCAGTCAGTCCGCTCTTGTCGGACTGAACCTTCTTGATCACCGCACTCATAATAGTGTGGTGCTCTTCATCGATGGAAGCGTCGCGAAGCGCTCCCAGCAGGTCGTCCGGTGCCTCTGGTTGGACTGAGGTCATCGGCATGGATGGTTTGCCCTTCTTGGAAGGGAGCCACCTGCCCGAGTCCGGAACCACTGGAGGTTCCGGCGCGGTGTTCGGCTGAGGGCCGAACGTGGAGCCCCTGGGAGCCTTGCTCCCTTTGCTCCTGGAGTCCGGAAGGTCGCCTTGAGGCGCCTCCAGTACTGTCTCCCCCCGGCTCGGTGCCCCTTGAGACAATACCTCGGCATTGTCCGTAGGGCAAGGAGAGGAGGCGGTTGGAAGTGTATCACTGTTCATGTCCGACGAGTCCAAGGAACCGTCCGACGAAGATATGTCGATACGGGCTTGGGGCGGACTGCATAATCATATTCGACGTTAGGAGAAGCAGTGCAACAAAGGTATACTATGAGTTACTCTGGTATCCGAATACTTACAACTTCGCCAGGGGCTTGGCCCTGAGCAGCCACTCGTCTTCACCGTCGGCGGCGGTGGTGGAATAGTCCGGAAGGAGAGTCCTTCCCTTCTTGGACCCTTCGGCCTCCCAGGTTGGGGCGGCCTTCCTTTTCTTGTCTCCCCCGGCTGGAGGAGGAGAATCTTCATCTTCCTTCTCCTCGTCTTCACGGGAGGAGTGCGTCTCGGAGTTATCGGACGATGAGTCTGATACCACCTGGCGCCAGGAACTCTTTCGGGTTCCCTTGGCCTTCTTCTTGGTCTTCTCCAACACCTCATAAGGAGCCGGAGTCCGCATCTCCGTCAGGAGAGCGTCCGTAGTGCCTCCGGGCAGAGGGGCCGGACAGTTAATCTGCTCCGATGTCTCCACCCAGTCCTATCAAAGGCATGGGAGCTTAGACCCCGCACATGGTTAAGCTATGGGAAATAAATATCCTACCAGATGTACAGTACTTACCGGATTCGCAGGGGGCTTCGCGCTTAGCCCCGGTCCTCGGTAAGAGAAGGAGGGACCTCGGTGCCCTTGAACAGCACCTTCCAGACGTCCTTATGCGTCGTGTCGAAGAGCTCGCTTAGAGTCTGATGCTGGGCCGGTTCGAACTCCCATAAGTTGAAAGCCCGTTGTTGACACGGGAGGATCCGGTGGAAGAGCATGACCTGGACTATGTTGACAAGCTTAAGTTTCTTGCTTGTCATGTTCCGGATACACTTCTGGAGTCCGTCCAGCTCCACCGAAGAACCCCAAGACAGGCCCTTCTCCTTCCAGGAAGTGAGCCACGTGGGGATTCCAGATCGAAACTCAGGGGCTGCCACCTAGTTGGTGTCACGTGGCTCGGCGATGTAGAACCACCCCGATTGCCACCCCTTTACGGTCTCCACGAAGGAGCCCTTGAGCCATGTAACGTTGGGCATTTTTCCCACCATGGCTCCGCCGCATTCTGCTTGTTGGCCGCCTACTACCTTCGGCTTGATGTTGAAGGTCTTCAGCCATAGGCCGAAGTGGGGCCAGATGCGGAAGAAAGCCTCGCACACGACGATGCACGCCGAGATGTTGATCATGAAAGTCCAACCCGTAATAGAACATGAGGCCACGGACGAATGGATGGAGGGGAAACCCCAATCCACGGACGAAATGGGGGAGGAAAACCACCCTTTCATGAGGTTCTGGGGTAGGGACGACCTGCCCCGCGGCTGGCAGCCGGTGCGCGATGTCCGCGGCTAAGTATCCGGCTCCACGTAGCTTTTTGATGTGTCCCTCCATGACGGAGGAGGCCATCCACTTGCCTCCCGCTCCGGACATGTTTGGGGAGAGTTGGGGAGGAGGATGCGGACTTGGGCGTTGGAGCTCGAGTGCGCGAGAATGGATGAGCAAGGAGGAAGAAGGCGTGGATAGAAAAGGGTGAGATCTTGTCCCTTTATAAGGGCGGACTAAAGTATGCGCCCCCACTAGCCTGGTAAAACTCGCTTATCCCCCAAGCGTCGTAATTGGTGGTGCAGTTGGGTTACCCACGTCCGTATTGATGAGAATCGCGTGATAAGGGGAACACGATCTCTGCTTTGACAAGACATGTCAAGAAACCGCCTCGCGTTATGTGCGGGGCTGGTTAAAGAAAAATGGTTCAAATAATTACTGGGTTGTGGCGTGATGTCATGTTGCCAAAACGTGTCAGCAGATTAGATTTGTGGAAATATTATTCTCTCTACGATGGTATGTGGAACTTATTTTGTAGGGTAGGACACTATCCTTGTATTCAGATTCTTCCGTGGTGTATTCAGAGGAACCCACCTTGCAATGCCGTAGACAACACTGCGTGCCGGACTCATCGTCATTGAAGCCTGGTTCAGGGGCTACTGAGGGAGTCCTGGATTATGGGGTATTCGGACAGCCGGATTAAATCCTTTGGCCGGACTGTTGGACTATGAAGATACAAGATTGAAGACTTCGTCCCGTGTCCGGATGGGACTCTACTTGGCATGGAAGGCAAGCTAGGAAATACATATATGTATATCTCCTCCTTTGTAACCGACCTTGTGTAACCCTAGCCCCCTCCGGTGTCTATATAAACCGGAGGGTTTTAGTCCGTAGGACAACATACAATCATACCATAGGCTAGCTTCTAGGGTTTAGCCTCTCCGATCTCGTGGTAGATCAACTCTTGTACTACTCATAAAATTTCAAGAATAATCAAGCAGGACGTAGGGTTTTACCTCCATCAAGAGGGCCCGAACCTGGGTAAAACATCGCGTCCCCTGCCTCCTGTTACCATCCGCCTTAGACGCACAATTCGGGACCCCCTACCCGAGATCCGCCGGCTTTGACACCAACAATGCCATTGAGAATAATTAACCATAATATTATCTAGGAGTTTAGTAGCTTCTCCTAAAGTGATTTCCATCAAAGTGCCTCTCGTGGCCGAATCTAAAAGATTTCTAGAAGAAAAATTCAATCCGGCATAAAAATTTTGTATAATCATCCATAAATTCAAACCATGTGTAGGGAAATTACGTATTGATACGTCTCCAACGTATCTATAATTTTGATTGTTCCATGCTATTATATATTCTCCTTTGGATGTTTAATGGGCTTATTTATACACTTTTATATTATTTTTGGGACTAACCTATTAACCGAAGGCCCAGCCAAAATTGCTGTTTTTTGCCTATTTCAGTGTTCCGCAGAAAAAGAATATCAAACCGAGTCCAAACGGAATGAAACCTTCGGGAGCGTGATTTTTGGAACAAACGTGATCCAGAGGACTTGTAGTGGACGTCAAGCAATCAATGAGGAGGCCACGAGGCAGGGGGCGCGCCTACCCCCCTGGGCGCACCCTCCACCCTCGTGGGCCCCTCGTGGCTCCACCGACCTACTTCTTCCTCCTATATATACCTACGTACCCCAAACCATCGAGGAGCACCACAAAAACCCAATTCCACCTCCGCAACCTTCTGTACCCGTGAGATCCCATCTTGGGGCCTTTTCCGGTGCTCCATCGGAGGAGGCATTGATCACGGAGGACTTCTACATCAACACCATAGCCTCTCCGATGATGTGTGAGTAGTTTACCTCAGACCTTCGGGTCCATAGTTATTAGCTAGATGGCTTCTTCTCTCTCTTTGGATCTCAATACAAAGTTCTCCTCGATTCTCCTGGAGATCTATTCGATGTAATCTTCTTTTGCGGTGTGTTTGTCGAGATCTGATGAGTTGTGGGTTTATGATCAAGATTATCTATGAACAATATTTGAATCTTCTCTAAATTCTTTTATGTATGATTGGTTATCTTTGCAAGTCTCTTCGAATTATCAGTTTGTTTTAGCCTACTAAATTGATCTTTCTTGCAATGGGAGAAGTGCTTAGCTTTGGGTTCAATATTGCGGTGCTTGATCCCAGTGACAGTAGGGGAAACGACATGTATTGTATTGTTGCCATCAAGGATAAAAAGATGGGGTTTATATCATATTGCATGATATTATCCCTCTACATCTTGTCATCTTGTTTAAAGAATTACACCGTTCTTATGAACGTAATACTCTAGATGCATGCTGGATAGCGGTCGATGTATGGAGTAATAGTAGTAGATGCAGGCAGGAGTCGGTCTACTTGTCACGGACGTGATGCCTATATACATGATCATACGTAGATATTCTCATAACTATGCTCAATTCTATCAATTGCTCGATAGTAATTTGTTTACCCACCGTAATACTTATGCTATCTTGAGAGAAGCCACAAGTGAAACCTATGGCCCCCGGGTCTATTTTCCATCATATTAATCTCCCGTCAACAAGCTATTTCTTGCGCCGTTTATTTTTCTTTTTTACTTTTAGTCTTTATCATGAAAATACCAAAAATATTATCTTATCTTCTCTATCAGATCTCACTTTTGCAAGTGGCGGTGAAGGGATTGACAACCCCTTTATCGCGTTGGTTGCAAGGTTCTTATTTGTTTGTGTAGGTGCAAGGGACTTGAGTGTGGCCTCCTACTGGATTGATACCTTGGTTCTCAAAAACCGAGGGAAATACTTACGCTACTTTGCTGCATCACCCTTTCCTCTTCAAGGGAAAACCAACGCAGTGCTCAAGTGGTAGCAAGAAGGATTTCTTTCTCCGTTGCCGGGGAGTCTACGCACAAGTCAAGACATACCGAGTACCCATCACAAACTCTTATCCCTCGCATTACATTATTTTCCATTTGCCTCTCGTTTTCCTCTCCCCCACTTCACCCTTGCCATTTTATTCGCCCTCTTTTCCGTTCGCCTCTTTTTCGCTTGCTTCTTGTTTGCTAGTGTGTCTGATTGCTTGCTTGTCATGATGGCTCAAGACAATACTAAATGTTGTGAATTTACCAATACCAACAACAATGATTTTCTTAGTACCCCGATTGCTCCTTTTACCAAAGCTGAATCTTGTGAAATTAATGTTGCTTTGTTGAATCTTGTCATGAAAGATCAATTCACCGGCCTTCCTAGTGAAGATGCCGCTACCCATCTAAATAGCTTCGTTGATTTGTGTGATATGCAAAAGAAGAAATATGTGGATAATGATATTGTTAAATTGAAGCTATTTCCGTTTTCTCTTAGAGATCGCGCTAAAACTTGGTTTTCATCTTTGCCTAAAAATAGTATTGATTCTTGGAATAAGTGCAAAGATGCTTTTATCTCTTAGTATTTTCCTCCCGCTAAGATCATCTCTCTTAGAAACGATATTATGAATTTTAAGCAACTTGATCATGAACATATTGCACAAGCTTGGGAGAGGATGAAATTAATGATACATAATTGCCCTACTCATGGTTTGAATTTGTGGATGATTATACAAATTTTTTCTGCCGGATTGAATTTTGCTTCTAGAAATCTTTTAGATTCATCCGCGGGAGGCACTTTTATGGAAAACACTTTAGGAGAAGCTACTAAACTCCTAGATAATATTATGGTTAATTATTCTCAATGGCACACTGAAAGATCTACTAGTAAAAAGGTTCATCCGATTGAAGAATTAATGTTTTGAGTGGAAAGATGGATGAACTTATGAAATTGTTTGCTAATAAGAGTGTTTCTTCTGATCCTAATGATATGCCTTTGTCTACTTTGATTGAGAATAATAATGAATCTATGGATGTGAATTTTGTTGGTAGGAATAATTTTGGTAACAATGCGTATAGAGGAAACTTTAATCCTAGGTCGTTCCCTAATAATTCCTCTAATAATTATGGTAATTCCTACAACAACTCTTATGGAAATTTGAATAAGATGCCCTCTGACTTTTAGACTAGTGTTAAAGAATTTATGATTTCTCAAAAGAATTTTAATGCTTTGCTTGAAGAAAAATGGCCTAAGATTGATGAATTGGCTAGGAACGTGGATAGGATTTCTCTTGATGTTGATTCTTTGAAACTTAGATCTATTCCACCTAAGCATGATATCAATGAGTCTCTCAAAGCCATGAGAATTTCCATTGATGAGTGCAAGGAAAGAACCGCTAGGATGCTTGCTAAGAAAGATTGCTTTGTGAAGGCGTGTTCTTCTAGTTTTTATGAGAATAAAGATGAAGATCTAAAAGTTTTTGATGTGTCCCCTATTAAATCTTTGTTTTGCAATATGAATCTTGATAATTATGGGACTGGAGATGATTCAACTTTAGTTAGAAGACGTCCCAAAAATTTGGAGTTTTTAGATCTTGATGCTAAAATTGTTAAAAGTGGGATTGAAGAGGTTAAAACTTTAGATAGCAATGAACCCACTATCTTGGATTTCAAGGAATTTAATTATGACAATTGCTCTTTGATAGATTGTATTTCCTTGTTGCAATCTGTGCTAAATTCTCCTCATGCTTATAGTCAAAATAAAGCTTTTAGTAAACATATCGTTGATGCTTTGATGCAATCTTATGAAGAAAAACTTGAGTTGGAAGTTTCTATCCCTAGAAAACTTTATGATGAATGGGAACCTACAATTAAAATTAAAATTAAATATCATGAATGCTATGCTTTGTGCGATTTGGGTGCTAGTGTTTCCACGATTCCAAAAACTTTGTGTGATTTGCTAGGTTTTCGTGAATTTGATGATTGTTATTTAAACTTGCATCTTGCGGATTCCACCATTAAGAAACCTATGGGAAGAATTAATGATGTTATTATTGTTGCAAATAGGAATTATGTGCTCATAGATTTCATCGTTCTTGATATAGATTGCAATCATTCATGTCCTATTATTCTTGATAGACCTTTCCCTAGAACGATTGGTGCAATCATTGATATGAAGGAATGGAATATTAGATTCCAATTTCCGTTAAGGAAAGGCATGGAACACTTCCCTAGAAAGAAAATTAAATTACCATATGAATCTATTACGAGATCCACATATGGATTTCCTACCAAAGATGGCAATACCTAGATTTATCCTCGCTTTTATGCCTAGCTAGGGGCGTTAAACGATAGCGCTTGTTGGGAGGCAACCCAATTTTATTTTTGTTTCTTGATTTTTGTTTCTGTTTAATAAAGTAATTCATCTAGCCTCTGTTTAGATGTGGTTTTATGCTTTTAATTAGTGTTTGTGCCAAGTAGAACCTTTGGGAAGACTTGGGGAAAGTCTTTGCGATCTTGCTGTAAAAAAAGAAACTTTAGCGCTCGCGAGAATTGCTGCCATTTTTTATTGGAGAGTGATATTTAGTTAATTATTTTTGCAGATGATTAATAGATAAATTCCTCACGTCCAGAAATTTATTTTACAATTTTTGGGGTTCTAGAAGTATTCTAAACCTACAGATTACTACAGACTGTTCTGTTTTTGACAGATTTTGTTTTTCGTGTGTTGTTTGCCTATTTTGATGAATCTATGGCTAGTAATAGAGTTTATGAACCATAGAAAAGTTATAATACAGTAGGTTTAACACCAATATAAATAAAGAATGAGTTCATTACAGTACCTTGAAGTGGTGGTTTGTTTTCTTTTACTAACGGAGCTCACGAGATTTTCTGTTAAGTTTTGTGTTGTGAAGTTTTCAAGTTTTGGGTAAAGATTTGATGGATTATGGAACAAGGATTGGCAAGAGCCTAAGCTTGGGGATGCCCAAGGCACCCCAAGGTAAAATCCAAGTACAACCAAAAGCTTAAGCTTGGGGATGCCCCGGAAGGCATCCCCTCTTTCGTCTTCGTCTGTCGGTAACTTTACTTGGGGCTATATTTTTATTCACCACATGACATGTGTTTTGCTTGGAGCGTCTTGTATGATTTGAGTCTTTGATTTTTAGTTTATAACAATCATCCTCGCTGTACACACCTTTTGAGAGAGAGACACATGATTCAGAATTTGTTAGAATACTCTATGTGCTTCACTTATATCTTTTGAGCTATATAGTTTTTGCTCTAGTGCTTCACTTATATATTTTAGAGCATGGTGGTGGTTTTATTTTAAGAAATTATTGATCTCTCATGCTTCACTTATGTTATTTTGAGAGTCTTAAACAGCATGGTAATTTGCTTTAATTGCGAAATTAATCCGAAGGTGATAGGCATCTAAGATGAGCATAATAAAAACTTCCATATTGAGTTCATTGAATATCATGAGAAGTTTGATACTTGATAAGTGTTTTGAGATATAATGGTGGTAATATTAGAGTGTGCTAGTTGAGTAATTGTGAAATTGAGAAATACTTGTGTTAAGGTTGGCAAGTCATGTAGCATGCACGTATGGTAAAAGTTGTGTGACAATTTTGACACATAAGGTGTTCTTTTATTGCTTTCCTTATGAGTGGCGGTCGGGGACGAGCGATGGTCTTTTCCTACCAATCTATCCCTTTAGGGTCATGCGTAGTAGTACTTTTCTTCGAGGGCTAATAAACTTTTGCAATAAGTATAGGAGTTCTTTATGACTAATGTGAGTCCATGGATTATACGCACTCTCAACCTTCCACAATTTTCTAGCCTCTACGGTACCGTGAATTGCCCTTTCTCGCCTTGAGAGTTGGTGCAAACTTCGCCGGTGCATCCAAACCCCGTGATATCATATGCTCTATCACACATAAACCTCCTTATATCTTCCTCAAAACAGCCACCATACCTACCTATCATGGCATTTCCATAGCCATTCTTAGATATATTGCCATACAACTTTCCACCGTTCTGTTTATTATGACAAGCTCCATCATTGTCATTGAGGGAGTCCTGGATTAGGGGGTCTTCGGACAGCCAGACTATCTCCATTGGCCGGACTGTTAGACTATGAAGATACAAGATTGAAGACTTCGTCTCGTGTCCGGATGGGACTCTACTTGGCATGGAAGGCAAGCTAGGCAATACGAATATGGATATCTCCTCCTTTGTAACCGACCTTGTGTAACCCTAACCCTCTCCAGTGTCTATATAAACCGAAGGGTTTTAGTCCGTAGGACAACAATCACAACATACAATCATACCATAGGCTAGCTTCTAGGGTTTAGCCTCTCTGATCTCGTGGTAGATCTACTCTTGTACTACCCATATCATCAATATTAATCAAGCAGGACGTAGGGTTTTACCTCCATCAAGAGGGCCCGAACCTGGGTAAAACATCGTGTCCCCTGCCTCCTATTACCATCCGGCCTAGACGCACAGTTCGGGACCCGCTACCCGAGATCCGTCGGTTTTGACACCGACATTGGTGCTTTCATTTAGAGTTCCTCTGTGTCGTCGTCGTTAGGCTTGATGGCTCCTACTATCATCGATAGCGATGCGGTCTAGGGTGAGACTTTTCTCCCCGGACAGATCTTCGTATTCGGCGACTTTGCACTGCGGGCTAATTCGCTTGGCCTTCTGGAGCAGATTGAAAGCTACGCCCCTGGCCGTCAGGTCAGATTTGGAAGTTTGAACTACATGGCCGACATCCACGGAGACTTGATCTTCGACGGATTCGAGCCACAGCAGGGCGTGTCGCACTGTCACGATGGTATAACCTAGCTCTGCCACCAAACAGTACCCCAGAGGCCGCGCCCACATCAGCTCCGACCCTTAGCTCGGAGCCAACTACGCCAATCGAGGACGGGTGGTTAGACACCGCCTCAGGGGCTGCAGTCTCAACGGCGATCGAGCCGAACACCTGCCTAACCCTCTGCGCAGCTCGTGACTCCAAGGTGCCGGACTCTTTTCTGGACTCCGAACCATCCGCGCCCCTGCCAATCGAATCTGATTGGGCGCCGATCATGGAATTCACCGCCGCGGATATCTTTCTGCACTCGCCCTTCGGCGACATTCTGAATTCACTAAGGTCTCTCTCTTTGTCAGGAGAGCCCTGGCCGGAGTATGGCCAACAGGATTGGGATGCGGACGACGAAGAAATTCGACGCCCACCCACCACCCACTTTGTAGCCACTGTCGATGATTTAACCGACATGCTCGACTTCGACTCCGAAGACATCGACGGTATGGACGACGATGTAGGAGACGAACATGAACCAGCGCCTATAGGGCACTGGAAAGCCACCTCGTCATATGACATATACCTGGTGGATACACCCAACTAAGGCAATGGCGACGAGATAGCGGAGGATGACCCCTCCAAGAAGCAACCCAAGCACCGACGTCAGCGGCGCCGCTCTAAGTCCCGCCAAAGCAAAAGTGGTGATACCGGCACAGGAGATAATAACACTCCAGATAGTGCCGAAGACAACAACAATCCCCTCCAGCAAGATCTAGAGCAGGAGGATGAAGGAGGCAGCTCTCCTGAGAGAGCGGCTGACGGAGAGGAGGAGGATGACAATTACATCCCCCCTCCGAAGACGAGGCAAGCCTCAGCGACGATGAATTCGCCGTCCCAGAGGATCCCATCGAACAAGAGCGCTTCAAGCGCCGGCTTATGGCCACGGCAAATAGCCTGAAGAAAAAGCAGCAGCAGCTTCAAACTGATCAAGATCTGCTAGCCGACAGATGGACTGAAGTCCTCGCGGCTGAGGAATATAAATTCGAGCGCCCCTCCAAGAACTACCCAAAGTGCAGGTTACTACCCCGACTGGAGGAAGAAGCGTATGATACGGCTGATCGGCCACCTCGCGGCCGCAATAGAGAGGCATTCCAGCCAAAAGATCAGCCTCCACCCCGACGCCATTCAAATAAAAAGGCATGGGGAGATACGCTAGACCTGCGAGACATATTGGAGGACAAAGCAAAGCATGCAAGATCGATCTATGGATCACGACGGCGCACCACTCTGCGAGACGATAAACGTCACGATGGATACAGTAAAAGCAAATCCGGCCGGGCCGAACACAGCGGGCAAGACCCATTCGAGCTGCGTCGCGATATAGCCCAATACAGAGGCGCCGCACACCCCTTATGCTTCACAGACGAAGTAATGGAACATCAATTCCCAGAAGGTTTCAAATCTGTAAATATTGAATCATACAACGGCACAACAGATCCCGCATTATGGATTGAGGATTTCCTCCTCCACATCCACATGGCCCGCGGTGATGACTTACACGCTATCAAATACCTCCCACTAAAGCTCAAAGGACCAGCGCGGCATTGGCTTAACAGCTTGCCAGCGGACTCCATTAGCTGTTGGGAAGATCTGGAAGCCGCATTCCTCGACAACTTTCAGGGCACTTATGTGCGACCACCAGACGCCGATGACTTGAGCCACATAATTCAGCAGCCAGAAGAGTCGGCTAGGCAATTCTGAACTCAGTTCCTTACAAAGAAAAATCAAATCGTCGACTGTCCGGATGCCGAGGCCTTAGCGGCTTTCAAACACAACATCCGAGACGAGTGGCTAGCCCGGCACCTTGGTCAGGAAAAGCCGAAATCTATGGCAGCTCTCACGACGCTCATGACCCGCTTTTGTGCGGGAGAAGACAGCTGGCTGGCTCACAGTAATAACATATCAAAGAACCATGGTACCTTAGACACCAAGGATAGCAATAGCAGGTCACGTCACAACAAACATAAGTGCTGCATTAACAGCGAAAATACTGAGGATACGGAGTCAATGCCGGATTCAAAGGCTCTAAACCCGGTCAGCGGAAAAAGCCATTCAAACAAAGTACGCCGGGTCCGTCCATCTTGGACTGTATACTCGATCGCTCGTGTCAAATACATGGCACCCCAGACAAGCCAGCCAATCACACCAACAGGGATTGTTGGGTGTTCAAGCAGGCCGGCAAGTTAATTGCCAAAAACAAGGACAAGGGGCCGCATAGTGATGACGAGGAGGAGCCCCAGCAGCCGCACACCGGAGGGCAGAAGAGGTTTCCCCCGCAAGTGCGGACGGTGGACATGATATACGCGACCCACATCCCCAAGAGGGAGCGGAAGCGTGCGCTCAGGGACGTATATGTGTTGGAGCCAGTCACCCCAAAGTTCAACCCTTGGTCCTCCTGCCCGATCACCTTCGATCGCAAGGACCACCCCACTAGTATCCGTCATGGCGGGTTCGCTGCACTGGTCCTAGACCCAATCATTGACGGATTTCACCTCACTCGAGTCCTTATGGATGGCGGCAGCAGCCTGAACATGCTTTATCAGGACACAGTGCGCAAAATGGGTATAGACCCCTCAAGGATCAAACCCACAAAAACAACCTTTAAGGGCGTCATTCCAGGTGTAGAGGCCCATTGCACAGGCTCAGTTACACTGGAAGTGGTCTTCGGATCCCCGGATAATTTCCGAAGTGAAGAGTTAATCTTCGATATAGTCCCGTTCCGCAGTGGTTATCACGCGCTGCTCGGGCGAACCGCATTCGCTAGATTCAATGTGGTACCGCATTATGCATACCTCAAGCTTAAGATGCCAGGACCTCGCGGAGTTATTACAGTCAATGGAAATACAGAGCGCTCTCTCCGAACAGAGGAGCACACCGCGGCCCTCGCAGCAGAAGCGCAAGGCAGCCTCTTAAGGCAATCAACCAGTTCGGCGCTTCAAAGCCCGGACATCTTCAAGCGCGCTCGGGGCAATCGGCAAATAGACCGCCTGGCGCGATCTGAGCTCGCGTAGCAATACGGAGGCCACCCAAATGCCAGCCCAACGGCGAAATTCGTGCCGCGCATACATAATTACGCATTAAAAATACCATGGGCACAGGTGGGGAGGGGGGCACAACTGCGGCACGCCCCAAAACGCGGCCTAAACCGCACTAGGGGCTTCCCGTTTGGTTATTTTTTTTCTTTCAGGACCTTAATCTCTGGAAACACGGTCCGGCAGCACTATTGCCAAACACATGATGCAGCAAACAAGGAGGCAGATAGCTACGTCATACCACAGAATTCCCAGGTTGATTACAGTAAAGAGTGAAATATTCAATTTAATGTCATTCCTCAACTTGCCCTTGGAAGGGACATAGTCCTACTCTTTGCTTATCGCACTATCTGTATCACTCTGCTTTAACGCAATTTTTTAATAAACAATGCATGACATTACGACTATTATTGCATTCTTGTTATATATATATATATATATATTTGTGTGTGTGTGTTCATTAATGACGCCTTGCAACTGTACACTCTGGTACGGCCAATACACCAGGGGCTTATGTACCCCACAATACGGTATGAAAAGTCCGAACACTTTCACAAGTGCGGCACCCCGAACTTATAGCATTATATGCATCAGCTCTGAATCATGTCTTTGGTCAAATGTTGGGTTTGCCCGGCTCCTATGTTTTGGTACCTTACGTTCCGCTCTATCGGCTAAGGTAGCGCTAGGAGAACTACTGCGATTGTGCCCTGGTTCTGCCGGGCTTAGCACCTCAGTAGAGAAAGCTAAAACTGACTGTCATGATAAGGTGAGAGACTGGTCGCTGTTCAGCAAGGTTTTTCGAGTCCCTAAAGACTTATGCTGCTTAGGGCGAGGGGCCGGCCCTATCCGGCTTACAGGCGTGTATCGCGCCCCGAATTCGGCCTTCCGAATACCAGGGGCTTCGCCGAAATTTAAAATTATAAAATTCTATGGCTAAGTGAGAGTGATAAAGCATTATTAGTCCGGTTGCCTTGTTCGTTGTGCTGAGCACCTCCCTTGAAGGACTCAAATATGGGAACAAGAGTGCTCAGGTTTATCCCGAACACCCCAGCACTCGTGGCATGGGGGCAGAAGCCGAGGACTAGCCATCTCTCAGATTGGATAAACGGCCAAACAGAAGGTAATATTTTAAATTCACACAAGCGTTGCATAGCGCATATGAAACAAGTTTTCATCATACAGGATCACACGAGCAAGTCTCATTCAAATATTACATCCTTTGAACATTCGTCCGCTACAAGAGGGCACCCTTCAGGACACCCTCATAATAAATTTTGGGGGTGCGATGCTCCTTTCCCTGCGGCGGCCCTTCCTTGATAAGCTTCACAGCGTCTAGCTTGGCCCACTGCACCTTCACACGGGCGAAAGCTCGGCGTGCACCTTCGATGCAGACGGACCGCTTGATGACCTCCAGCTGTGGGCAGGCATCCACGAGCCGCCTCACCAGGCCGAAGTAGCTGTTCGGAAGGACGTCGCCAGGAAACAGCCGGACTATAAGGCCCTTCATGGCCTGTTCGGCCGCCTTGTGCAGCTCGACCAGCTGCTTTAGCTGGTCGCTCAAAGGCATTGGGTGTTCGGTCCCAGTATACTGGGACCAGAACAGTTTCTCCATTGAGCTTCCCTCCTCTGCCTGGTAAAACTGCACGGCATTCGACACGCTGCGGGGCAAATCTGCGAATGCTCCTGGAGAGCTCCGAATTCGGGTAAGTAATCGGTAATTTACTTTTACATGCTTGCTCTGCATATAGAATGCCTTACCCGCCGCTATATTCTTCATTGCGTCGATCTCCTGGAGGGCCTTCTAGGCCTCGGCCTTGGCACTCTTTACGCTCTCAAGGGCCGTGGCAAGCTCAGACTCTCGCGTCTTCGAGTCAAGCTCCAACGCCTCGTGCTTCGTCACGAGAGCCTGGAGCTCTTTCTGCACCTCTCCCACACGAGCCTCTTGTTTTTCCCGCTCGGTGCGCTCCTTGGCCGCTTTATCTTCGGCCTTGGTTAGCGATTGCTTCAGGGTCGCCACCCCGGTCGTGGCCCCTAGCAAACATACGATGATCTTGTAATTTTGCAATCGCGTCCATTTTTATATACACATATCTATAGACAGGGTATTACTTACCCCTGTTCTCCTCGAGCTGCCTCTTGGCAAGGCCGAGCTCTTTCCTGGACCCCTCGAGGTCCTGCTTCAGTACGGCGACCTCCGCGGTCAGTGCGGCGGACGCTAGTAGCGAAGCCTGCATACGCATATTGACATGCTTATATTAGACTCCTGCGATATTATTTGATCCTCTGTTTGGCTTTTCTTTGTTAACACCAAACAAAGCATCAGGGGCTATTGTCTATGCGGTATTATTTCTACTACATTTTAAAACACTTACCTCAAAGCCTGTTAGAAGGCTGGCACAGGCTTCAGTCAATTCGCTCTTGGCGGACTGAACCTTCTGGATCACCGCACTCATGATAGTGCGGTGCTCCTCATCGATGGAAGCGCTGCAAAGCGCTTCTAGCAGATTGTCAGGTGCCTCTGGATGGACAAAGGTCACCGGCACAGGCGTCTTGCCCCTCTTAGAAGGAGGCCGCCTGCCCGAGCCCGGAACCGCTGGAGGGTCCGGCGCGGTGTTCGGCTGAGGGCCGAACTCGGAGCTCTTGGGGGCCCTGTCCCCGCGGCTCCCGAAGTCCGGAAGGTCGCCTTGAGGCGCCTCCAGGACTGTCTCCCCTCGACCCGGTGCCTCTTGAGACAGCACCTTGGCGTCGTCAGCAGGATGAGGGGAGGTGGCGGTCGGGACTGGATCGCTATCCATGTCCGACGAGCCCAGGGAGCTGTCCGATGATACATCGATGCTGGTTCGCGGCGGCCAGCATAATCATGCTCGGCGTTAGGGAAAGCAGTGCGACAAAGGAATGCTATGAGTTACTTTGGTATCCGAATACTCACGATCTCCCCGGGGGCTTGGCCCGGGGCAACCACTCGTCTTCGCCCTTGTTGACGGCGGTGGAACTGTCCGGAAGGAGAGTTGTCGGTGTCAAACCCGGCGGATCTCGGGTAGGGGGTCCCGAACTGTGCGTATAGGCCGGATGGTAACAGGAGGCAAGGGACACGAAGTTTTACCCAGGTTCGGGCCCTCTCGATGGAGGTAAAACCCTACGTCCTGCTTGATTAATATTGATGATATGGGTAGTACAAGAGTAGATCTACCACGAGATCGGAGAGGCTAAACCCTAGAAGCTAGCCTATGGTATGATTGTTGATGTGTATGTTGTCCTACGGACTAAAACCCCCCAGTTTATATAGACACCGGAGAGGGTTAGGGTTACACAAAGTCGGTTATAATGGTAGGAGATCTTCATATCCGTATCACCAAGCTTGCCTTCCACGCCAAGGAAAGTCCCTTCCGGACACGGGACGGAGTCTTCAATCTTGTATCTTCACAGTCCAGGAGTCCGGCTGAAGGTATAGTCTGGCCATCTGGACACCCCCTAATCCAGGACTCCCTCAGTAGCCCCTGAACCAGGCTTCAATGACGACGAGTCCGGCACGCAGATTGTCTTCAACATTGCAAGGCGGGTTCCCCCTCCAAGTACTTCATAGAAGATTTTGAACACAAAGATAGTGTCCGACTCTACAAAATAAGTTTCCACATATTGCCATAGAGAGAATAATATTTACACAAATCTAATCTGCTGATGTATTCTGTAGCGTGACACACCACGGCCAAGCCTTTATCCGAGTTGTTTCATTATCCCACCTCAGCGCGTCATGCGAGGCGGTTTCCTTGGCACGTCTTGTTAAAGTAGAGATCGTGTCCCCTTATTCCGGGATTCTCATCAATACGGGCGTGGGCAACCCAACTGCTTCTAGGACTCCTAGATTATAGGCACGTCCAAACGGACATGGAGAGGACGCTTGATATTCACCCTCTTTATAAAGGGGACAAGGCCTTTATTTTTCCCTCCCGTGCTCAATCGAATCCTTCCCCCACCTCAAGCTCAAAACGCCCGAAGTTCAGGTCAGGTGCTCCGAACCTTCAGTCATGTCCGGATCTAGCCTTCAAGGCCGATGGGTGCCTTCCTCCGTCACGGAAGAAGACATCAAAAGGTTGAGGGAGGCCAGATATCTGCCGAGATTTTGCATCGGCTGCCTCCCCGAGGGCAGGCCGTCCCCACCCCCGAACCTAACGAAAATGTCGTGTTCGTCTCCCACTTCCTCCGAGGCCTAGGCCTCGCTCTGGATCCTTTCGTAAGGGGTTTGATGTTTTACTATGGGCTAGACTTTCATGATCTAGCTCCGGACTCCTTTCTTCATATCACGACATTTATTGTCGTGTGCGAGGCCTTCCTCCGAGTTACCCCTCACTTTGGCCTATGGCTCAAGACCTTTGAAGTGAAGCCGAAGATGATCGAGGGGCAACATGCAGCGTGTGGAGGTGCCTCAATACGCAAGATGACGGGAGCTCCGTGGCCCAAAGGTTCCATCCCAGAGGTGTCTGAATTGTGGCAACAAGAGTGGTTCTACGTCACGGCTCCTAGAAGTGCCAAGTGGGCGGCTCCCCCTGTTTTCCGCTCGGGCCCCGCACTACAGCTGATGTCATGGATCAGCAGAGGTCTGAGATGGGGGCCATCCAAGGACGTGCCTTTACTGCAAAGTCGCATTCGAGATCTCTTCAATGGAGATTTCAGTTTGGTTGCGGTAATACAGGTTATGCTGGTTTGTCAAGCCCAGCCTTGCAAACGCCGGCCTCTTCGCCTGTGGGAGTTCAATCCTGAGGGACCGTGTGCCATTCAAAATTTCCTCGGTCTGACGCACGAGGAGATGTACAAGTCATTCTTCGGACCTCAAGTGGAGTGTCCGGAGATCACCGAGGACATGGGCCTGAGTAGTAACCGCGCCGCCGATGAGGTAAGGCATCTTCCGGCCGAACATCTCTCTTCGTTACGAAGTTATTTCTGAAAGTTCGCTTTTTGAACAGGGCTGGCTAACAAAGGCGAAGTTGATTCGGTGTTCGGCCCCCTCCCTGAGGGTTTGGAAAATCCAGTATTGGAAAAGATGCTCCAGACCGCACCTTGCCCGGAGCCCTTGAAGGAAGACACTGTGGAGGATAATGCGGGCGGACGCGGGCCCCCAACGCTGCCCACTCTAGCCGAGGGAGCGAGCGTCTCCATGAAGGAAGGCGACCAGAAGAGGAAAAGGACTACACCCGGGGATTCAGAAGCCGAAGCTTCCAAACGGGAGAAGAAGTCTCCCACAGAGGGTCCTACCTCGGGGGGCGCCGTTGCCGCACAAAGTCCGCGGGGGGATCAATTCTCCCGCGATTCGTAAGTGACCCGAAATACTTTTAGTGGTACAGATATGCCATCTTTTTCTTCTGAGAAAATAACCACCGCATATATTTTTGCAGTTCGGGCCTTAGCCCCTCTCAAATGAGCTCGTCTTCGGGGGATCTTCTTCCAGAAATGATGGAGAGCAAAACGCCTCCTCCGGACTCCTTCGTGCCAGAAGCGGGCGACCCTGAAGTGTCGTCGCGGAGGGCCTCTCCGAGTCCGGTGAGGCCAGGAGATAATGCCATTGACCCACGAAGCTCCCAGTGTCCGGCTCCTGAAGAGAGCAGACAAAAGAGTCCGGCACCGTCTGGTGTGCGATTGGATGTTCTGAGGGAGTTGGTTGGGCGAGCGGCCATCTCAGATGAACACCGTGTGCTGATGAACACGGTGATGGAGAGAATATCGTCCGCCGAAAGCAGATTGCATGAAGTTTTTATGAGTCTACTGACAGGCTTTGAGGTACGTAAAAGAATGTATGATAGTCCTGCACATGCTAGGTGTGCCCTGTGTAGATAGTAGCCCCTGAGACTGGTTGTCGTCGGAAACGACGACGAACAGAGGATCATATTCCCAGGTAATAACCATACTACCTCTATGTGCAGGTGATGGAAGCTCCGGTGGCTAGCCGGACTAGCGAGTTTGCCCATTTAGAACGGCAGTTGGATGCGGCAGACGCTGACATCGAGCTTGTTAACAAAAGGCTTGACGAGGCACAGGGTAAGTGTCATTATCTGGTAAACGTCACATAGGAAGAGCAGCATGATGCCAGTATCTTTAATATGTTGTGACTGTAGATGGAGCTGCCACTGTTGAAGCCTTATGGGCAGAACTTGCCCGAGCCAAGGAACAAGCGAGGTTGGGTAATGCGGCTGCTGTGAAGGCGGCCGAAGAGTTGCAAGCCGAGAAGGCCGTGCATGGCGAGACCCGAGACAAGATGGCCAAGATGGCTATAGAATTAAAAGCCGCCGCCGACCGTTGCCGGGTTCTTGAAAAGGAAAACCAAGCGAAGGCATCGGACCTTCAGAAGGCTGCTGCGATGAAAAAGGATATCCGCTCTGCTATGAGGGCAAAGAAGGAGGAGCTGCGGGAAGCCGGGGATATTGTAGCTGGGAAATCCTTTATGTTGCGGAGGAAATTCGGAGATCCACGGTATGCCCCTCTGGATCGTCTGTGGAGTTCGGAGGATGTGTATATGGATTTGGCGGCAAGCGTTGCCGATGCGGCCAAGTACTTCCAGGGTCAGACGGACCGTGAAGTAGACCAGCTGTTTTGGAGATAATTCCATTCTCCCGAGCGTCCACTTTCATTGACTGACCAATTAGCCGAATGGGCCAAACTAAATAGGTTGTCCGGACTCACCATGAGGTCTGTTGTGGATCAGCTGTGGCCGGAAAGGTCAAAACCGAGCAGCTATTTCGGCTTGGTGCAGCAGGTCCTTGACGTGGTGCCGCGCATTGATGCGATGAGGAGGTCGGCGTGCATAGAGGGCACACGGATGGCCTTTGCCCATGTTAAGGCATACTGGGCGGAGATGGATGCTACCAATGTTGCAGCGCGGGATTCGGCTATAGGTCGAAAGGCTGCTGAGCACTACTTTGAAGAAGTTCTTGAGGGTGCCCATTTGATAGAGACCTAGTGCTCAAAAAATATTATGTTTGAGTGATATGTAATCTCATTGTAAGCGAAATGCTTTTATGAATTTTTATAAGGCTATTTTTATACTTTTGCCTGAAAGTAATATGATGCCTCCTGGGTGGCCGTTTATGTATACATGCGTATAACCTGAAAGATTGCAGTCGTTGGCTTCAACCCCCACGCATATAATGCGGAGGTGCTTGCAAAAACACGCGTTCACACTTAACCCAACGTCTTGGTCCTATTAAGGAGGTGATAGCAGAGCGAGCGAGGCAACCGGACTATAATGCTTTAGCACTTTCACTTAGCCATAGGAGTTTGACAGTGGGGCTACTAGATAGACCCTGGTGGCACCGCACTATCCCGATTCCGGGGTGCATACATGCCTGGCCGGAAAACGGCCCTTCGTTAAGGCGGAGGAACTCTAACATTCCCACAGGTCATCGAGTGGTTGACCAGTCTCATGCTATATCATGACAGTCAGTTTTCGGCTTTCTCTACTGAGGTGCTCGTCCGGATGAACCAGGGCACAATCGCAGTAGTTCTCCTGGTGCTACCTTAGCCGGCAAGGCGGAACGTAAGGCACCAAAACACAGGAGCCGGGCAAACCCAACATTTGACCAAAGACAATGATTCGGAGCTGATGCATATAGGGCCAAACTCGCGACGCCGAACACTCCCTAAGGTATTCGGTCTTTGTGGTATAAACCGGGCCTAAATAGTGGCCTTTGTAAGAAGCCCCTTGTGTCCAGGTACGCGCATTGTTCTGGCGTGGCCACATGCCAAGACGCCAGCATCCTTCTCAACGGTGGATATGTGTCAACAAGAGACAGTAAAAAAGGTTTACGCGGGGTCTTAATCTAAAAAGAATCCTTGGAGCGGGTCCCTGCTGCACGTCTGTGCCTGTGTCTCCGTTGTGCCGTATCCTGGACGGGTGTGGTACGATGATCGTCTGTAAAAGAGAGGAAGTTAAGTAAAAAAGTCGTCGTGCAAAAAGATAGTTTTTAAAGAAACCATGTAAATTTCAAGATGATAAGAAGTTGCCACTTGTCTGCGCGCGTTGAGCCCCTTGTATTGACAAATGGGGGTGTGACCATTTATTCCGTATAAATAGCGGTGCCGGACTTGATTAGTTGTATCTGAGGTCTTGACAACCTATTGGATGCTTTCGCTTGTCCGGGCGCCTTTAGTGTGCGGCTGCCAAGGCAGCCTCACTCTCTTCGGCGCGCAGAGATCGCTTGATATTTCCGTGCACTGTAATGATGCCACGTGGACCGGGCATCTTGAGTGTGAGGGAGGCATAGTGTGGCATTGCATTAAAGCGAGCGAAAGCTTCGCGTCCGAGCAGTGCTTGATAGCCACTTTGAAACGGAGCGATGTGGAAAGTTAAATGCTCGCAACGGAAGTTGTCGGGGGAGACGAATATAACTTGTAGTAGGAGGGAGCCCGTACAACGAGCCCCTGGGCCCGGCGTTACTCCTTTAAAGGTAGTATTGCTATGGCGAATTTGTGTTGGGTCTAACCCCATCCCGCGGATTGTATCCTGATATATTAGGTTTAGGCTAATGCCGCCGTCCATCAAGACTCTTGTGAAGTGATATCCGCCAATTACCGAGTCTAATACCAGGGCAGCCCATCCTGCGTGTCGGATACTTGCTGAGTAATCGCGATGGTCGAAAGTGATTGGTTGAGATGACCAGTGGCAGGACTTCGTGGTGACAGGCACTTGGGTATATTTTCCTAGGAGTGCCGCGTTGTTTTTTCCCTTGATTACGTGTAACACGTTTACCGTTTTGACTTCTGGTGGAAATTTCTTTTGTTCCCCCGTGTCTTGCTTGGGGGGCTCGTCCTCGTCTTCACTTGGTGTATCCTCCCCCTTGTGTACGGCATTGAGCTTGCCGGACTGCTTGAAGACCCAACATTCTCTGTGGGTATGATTAGCAGGTTTGCTAGGGGTACTATGAACCTGACATACTTGGTCCAGAATTTTGTTGAGGCTGGACAATTCATCCCTGGTGCCTTTAGGGGGCGGCTTTTGACCTGGCCGACAGCTTTTGAATCCGGCATTTACTGTCGTGCCCTTCGTGCTGTCTTCTTTATTCCGACGTTTGTTATTGCTGTTGCGCCGTGATTTCCCGTTTCCATCTCTAACTTCAGATGTGCTGGGGTCGCTGGTGTTGCATCTGGCTAGCCAGCTGTCCTCACCCGCGCAAAAGCGGGTCATGAGGTTTGTCAGTGCGGCCATCGTTCTCGGCTTATTTTGGCCGAGGTGTCTAGCGAGCCATTCGTCACGGACGCTATGCTTGAAAGCTGCCAGGGCTTCGGCGTCCGGACAGTCGACAATCTGGTTCTTTTTAGTAAGAAACCTGTTCCAAAGCTTTCGGGCTGACTTCTCCGGGTTGTTGAGTTATATGACTCAAATCGTCCGCATCCGGAGGTCGGACATAAGTCCCTTGAAAATTTACCCGAAAGGCGTCTTTGAGCTCTTCCCAACTTCCAATCGAGTTTTTGGGTAGGCCTTTGAGCCAGTGACGAGCTGGCCCTTTGAGCTTGAGGGGTAGGTACTTGATGGCGTGGAGATCATCCCCTCAAGCCATATGGATATGAAGGATGTAATCCTTAATCCAGACCCCAGGGTCTGTTGTTCCGTCGTATGCCTCTATGTTTACGGGCTTGAATCCTTCTGGAAATTCGTGGTCCAGCACCTCATCGGTGAAGCATAGGGGATGTGCGGCACCCCTGTAGCTGGGTGTACCGCGTTGTTCGGATGTTTGTTGTGTTGCTTTGTATGCTGGGGCGCGCTTGCGTGGCCCATAGATGGATCTTGTTGCGCCGACCTTTGGGTGCGAGCCCTCGCATGGGTCGCGTATTGTATTGTGAGCGGCATTGTATGCCGATCTGTGTTGGTAGAGGGGTCGTCTATCCGACCAGGTGGCTGCTTTGATATTTGTTTGTGGGGGTTCTGGGGCCTCCTCATCGAATTCGGGTAGCAGCTTCCGCTTTGGGTAGCTCTTAGAGGGGCGGTTGTCTCCTTACCTTGCTGCGGTGTTGAGTATTTTACTCCATCTGATTTGGAGTGTGTCTTGCGCAGCTTTGAGCCTTTGCTTCTACTTTTTCAGACTCCTCGCGGTGGCAACAAGCCTTTTACGGGCAGTATGCTGCTCCGGGTGCCTGTCCGGCGTTATGTCGTCCGGACCATTAGCCTTGATAGTATTTGTTTGTTCGGTTTGATTATCCGGATTGCCGTTGTCCAGCTGTGGTTTGCCCTGCTCCAGCGCTGGGTCTGTATGATCGCTATTTCTAACGAGGCGGGATTTGGGGCGGTGCTTGCGTCGCCGCTTTGACTGCTTTTCGAGGGAACAAGCTTTCGGTGCGTCCTTCCGCTCCTCGTCGTCATCTTTTGGTGCGTCCACCATGTATACGTCATATGACGAGGTGGCATTCCAGGGTCCAATGGGCGCTGGTTCTTCATCATCTCCTTCATCAGCATCCATACCGTCGATGTCCGCGGAGTCGAAGTCGAGCATGTCGGTTAAATCGTCGACAGTGGCTACAAAGTGGGTGGTGGGTGGGCTTTGAATTTATTCATCGTCCGAATTCCAACCTTGCTGACCGTAGTCCGGCCAGGGCTCTCCTGATAAAGAGAGAGACTTCAGTGTCTTCAGAATGTCTCCGAAAGGCGAGTGCTGAAAGATGTCCACGGCAGTAAACTCCATAATCGGCGCCCAATCGGATTCGATCGGCAGGGACGCGGAGGTTTCGGAGTCCGGAGAGGGGTCCGGCTCCTTGGAGTCATGAGTCTCGCAGAGTACGGGGCTGGTGTTCGGCTCAATCTCCGTTGGGATCGCAGCCCCCGAGGTGGCGTCCAACCGCCCATCCTCGATCGGCGCAGTTGGCTCCGAATTGAGGGTCGGAGCCGATGCGGGTGCGGCCTCCAGGGCACTGTTCGGCGGCAGAGCTAGATCATGCTCGTCATGATAGTGCGACGTGCTCGGCAGTGGCTCGAATCCGTCGAAGATCAAGTCCCCGCGGATGTCAGCCGTGTAGTTTAAACTTCCAAATCTGACCAGACGGCCAGGGGCGTAGCTTTCGATCTGCTCCAAACGGTCGAGCGAATCGGCCCGCAGTGCGAAGCCGCCGAAGACGAAGATCTGTCCAGGGAGAAAGGTCTCACCCTGGACTGCATCGCTATTGATGATCGTAGGAGCCATCGAGCCTGACGGCGACGACATAGAGGAACTCTCAATGAAAGCACCAATGTCGGTGTCAAAACCGGCGGATCTCGGGTAGGGGGTCCCGAACTGTGCGTCTAGGCCGGATGGTAACAGGAGGCAAGGGACACGAAGTTTTACCCAGGTTCGGGCCCTCTCGATGGAGGTAAAACCCTACGTCCTGCTTGATTAATATTGATGATATGGGTATACAAGAGTAGATCTACCATGAGATCGGAGAGGCTAAACCCTAGAAGCTAGCCTATGGTATGATTGTTGATGTGTATGTTGTCCTACAGACTAAAACCCTCCGGTTTATATAGACACCGGAGAGGGTTAGGGTTACACAAAGTCGGTTACAATGGTAGGAGATCTTCATATCCGTATCGCCAAGCTTGCCTTCCACGCCAAGGAAAGTCCCTTCCGGACACGGGACGGGGTCTTCAATCTTGTATCTTCACAGTCCAGGAGTCTGGCTGAAGGTATAATCCGGCCATCCAGACACCCCCTAATCCAGGACTCCCTCAAAGGGCCTCATTGTTCGGCTGTGGCCTAGAGGGGCTCTGCCTGGGAGCTATTTCGGGCTGGTGCAGCGGCTGGTGGAGGCCTGTCCAAGGCTCAAAGTCATCAAGCGCTCCGTCTGTATTGAAGGTGCCCGTAGGGCCCTTGCCCATGCTAAGGTGCACTGGGGCAAGTTGGATGCTGAGAAGCTTGTGAAGGACGGGCCACCGCCGGGGAAAGAGCATCGCAAGCCCGAGAATTACTATAAGGATGTTCTGAAGGGTGCCTGCCTTATGGCGGATGAATGTTCTAGGGATGTAATTTTTGAGTGAAACTTGCTCGTTTTGTCCTGTGCGCTGAAAACATGTTCATATGTGCTAAGCAATTCTATTGGAATTTAAAATATTACCTTCTGTGCGGCTGTTTCTCAATTCTGAGAGATGGCGAGTCGTCGGCTTCTGCCCCCGTGCCGCTAGTGCTGGGGTGTTTGGGGATAAACCTGAGCGCTCTTTTTCCCATGTTTGGGTCCTTCGAGGGAGGCGCTCAGCCCAACGAACAAGGCAATCGGACTATAATGCGTGAACACTCTCACTTGGCCATATAATTCTATACTTTTAAATTTCGGCGAAGCCCCTGGTATTCGGAAGACCGAGTTCGGGGCGCTATCCACGCCTTGGCCGGACAGAGCTGGCTCCTCGCCCTAAGCGGCATAAATCTTTAGGGACTCGAGAAACCTCTCGAATAGCGACCAGCTCTCGCTTCATCATGACAGTCAGTTTTAGCTTTCTCCACTGAGGTGCTCGACCCAGCTCAACTGGGGCACAATCGCAGTGGTTCTCCTAGTGCTACCTTAGCCGATATAGCGGAACGTAAGGCACCAAAACATAGGAGCCGGGCAAACCCAACTATTGACCCAAGACATGATTCGGAGCCGATGCATATAATGCTATAAGTTCGGGGTGCCGCACTTGTTAAAGTGTTCGGACTTCTCACACCATATTGAGGGGTACTAAAGCCCCTGGCGTATTTTGGCCGTACCAATGTGTACGAGTGCAACATGTCATTAAGGAACATATATAAAGAAAAAAAGGTAATGCAAAAATAGACAAAAGTTATGCATTGTTTATTAAAAAGGGCTGCGATCAAAGCAGAACGATACAAATAATGCGATAAGTGGAAGGTTGGACTAGTTAACATGTCCGTTCTAGGGGCAAGCTGCGGAATAGTATGCGGAGCAGGTATACTGCTCGTGATAGAGACCACCTGGGAGTTCCGTAATGCAGCGTGGCTTGTCTGCTTCCCTGGTTCTTGCATCGTTTGTGCAGCAATTGAACTACCGAACAGGCCTTCCGAAGGATGGAGTCCTAAAAGTAAGAGAAAATTAAAAAATCGGCAGCCCCTAGTACGGTTTAAGCCGTGTTTTGGGCGTGCCGTGACGGTGCCCCTCCCCCTGTACCCATGTACCCATGGTATCTCTAGAGCGTAGTTATGTACGCGAAGTACTAGCATCGCCTTTTTGCGAGGGTTGGGGTTGGGGCCGCATTGCTACGCCTGCTCGGATCGTGCTAGGCGGTCTTGTTGTAGGTTACTCCGGGCGCGCTTGACGGTGTCCGGTCGTTTAGTGGTCGGACTGGAGAACTGCCTGGAGAGGCTGCTTTGTACTTCCGCTGCAAGGGCCGCCGTGTGCTCCTCTATTTGGAGGGAGCGTTCGGTGTTTCCATTGACCGTAATTACTCCTCGAGGGCCTGGCATCTTGAGCTTAAGGTATGCGTAGTGTGGTACCGCATTGAACTTAGGGAATGCGGTTCGCCCGAGCAGTGTGTGATAGCCACTGCGAAACGGGACTATGTCTGTTGGGGATCGTAGCAGAAATTTAAAATTTTCTACGCATCACCAAGATCAATCTATGGAGTAATCTAGCAACGAGGGGAAGGGGAGTGCATCTACAGCGGAAGCGTTGCAAGAACGCGGATGAAGGAGTCGTACTCGCAGCGATTCAGATCGCGGTTGATTCTGATCTAGCGCCGAACAGACGGCGCCTCCGCGTTCAACACACGTACAGCCCGGGGACGTCTCCTCCTTCTTGATCCAGCAAGGGGAGAGGAGAAGTTGAGGGAGAACTCCAGCATCACGACGGCGTGGTGGTGGAGCTTGTGGTATTCCTGCAGGGCTTCGCCAAGCTCTACGGAGGAGGAGGAAGAGTTGGAGGAGGGAGGGCTGCGCCAGGGAAGAGGTCACGGCTGCCCTCCCACCCCTCCACTATATATAGGGGCAAGGGGAGAGGGGGAGGCGCCCTAGGGTTTCCCCTAGGGG